>NW_027176065.1:534225-546725 GCF_023055335.1 Clinocottus analis
CACACACACACACACACACACACACACACACACACACACACACACACCTTCATGGGATTTGTTGACGATAACAAAGCAGAATGACATCACGGGGTGAGACCTCTGAGCGTCGTGTTTTCCCTCTAGTGCACAATAAAAACAATAAAGTGTAGAGGAAGCATCGCTCCTTGAAGCATGAACCAAACTATCATAATGAATATATATTATATATTAACACATAACATCAGACTCTACAATAAAACACACACACACAACAAAGTGGTTTCAGTGGACAATCGAATGAAAAACAAATCACCAGTGAATATTTCGCAGGTTTTGTTCACTAACAACGTTCTGAAGTCGACGACGTGTTTCCTCCATGAAAACATTGACACAGTTTGTTGTAACGTGCAGGAAAAAAAAATAAAGTGGTTATAAAAATCATAAACATGAAGGTTTATATAAACGTGTCAAAGCAGGATGATTCTTTCTTTTTTTTTTTACTTAGAAGAAAAAGCACAGACACCGTAACAGATATTTACAACAGCAAAAAAAGAAAAGGGTAAAGTTACGCAAATATTACAAAAAAATTATAAATCATGAAACGCAAAAGACTTTGATTCACTTCCGATACGTTTTGATTTTGGAAGTTTCTCTCCGTGAGACATTTAGCGAGCAGCACCTGGACTCTCCTGAAATATTTGTTCAGTTTGTGGAGGGTGGTGGAGCCGCACAAATAAAAATGAAAAAGAAGCAAATGACAGTAATACTCCGGTTTCTCAATATATATTATTTGTCCTCACATTCAGTTGGCAGAAGCACATACTTTTTCTTTTTTTTACATTTTCTTTTTTCTTTTCTTTTTTAATTTTTACGCCACGTCATCCCCTGAATCTCTACGTGGACGACAGAGGGAGGGGAGAAAAAAAAAAAAAGATGAAAGCGACTCAAAAGGAGGGGAAGAGAGTCAGTCGCGGGGCCGGCGTCGTCCTCAGCGAGGAGCCGGACTGAGCAGAGAACAAGGCTTGATTTTGAAAACAAAAATGTGAAGATGGCAGGCAATCTGGTTGCAAACACTGACACAGTAACGCACCAAGTCAAAGAAGGAAATGATCTGCAGAAGGAGAGAAGGAGAGAGAGAAAGAGAACGGCGTCACCGAGAGGAAGAGAGAGGCTCTCGTGAAATTAAACTGTTTAGTTACGATTGCGTTAGTTTTAACTTCACAGAACTTCACACACTTTAGACGTCTCAATCTAAGAATGTCTACACAATTATATCCAAACTTACACAGTCAGACCTTAAAGTTAATGTTTCAGATGTTTGACAAAAGGCCTTTTTTTTGTTCAAAGTAATAAAAAGGCATCAACCAATCACAACTACACACACACACATACAAATATACATATTACATATTACGAGTACATTTATCCTACGCTAGTACTCACCAACGCAATCCACAGCACCAGGTACTCGTCAATAAAACTATTGAAATACTGATCCAGGAACAGGAGCCCTGGTCCCAGGAAGGCTAAATCGTGGAGATGCATCTCACTTTTTGTCATATGTGCTACCTGTAAACAGAGGAAACAAGAAAACACAACTTTAACGCGAACTTAGAGAAGACAAACCATATTGTCTTTTACCAGATGTTTCACCCTCTGGGTCTGAAAAGGGAAGCCAGTGCTAAAGAGTCTTAAAGCTGCATTCTCTCTCCTGACCACCAGGGGGCGACTCCTCTGGTTGTATAGAAGTCTATGCTTCATGTGTTATAGCTGCATTCTCTCTCCTGACCACCAGGGGGCGACTCCTCTGGTTGTATAGAAGTCTATACTTCATGTCTTAAAGCTGCATTCTCTCTCCTGACCACCAGGGGGCGACTCCTCTGGTTGTATAGAAGCCTATGCTTCATGTGTTAAAGCTGCATTCTCTCTCCTGACCACCAGGGGGCGACTCCTCTGGTTGTATAGAAGTCTATGCTTCATGTGTTAAAGCTGCATTCTCTCTCCTGACCACCAGGGGGCGACTCCTCTGGTTGTATAGAAGTCTATGCTTCATGTGTTAAAGCTGCATTCTCTCTCCTGACCACCAGGGGGCGACTCCTCTGGTTGTATAGAAGTCTATGCTTCATGTGTTAAAGCTGCATTCTCTCTCCTGACCACCAGGGGGCGACTCCTCTGGTTGTATAGAAGTCTATGCTTCATGTGTTAAAGCTGCATTCTCTCTCCTGACCACCAGGGGGCGACTCCTCTGGTTGTATAGAAGTCTATGCTTCATGAGTTAAAGCTGCATTCTCTCTCCTGACCACCAGGGGGCGACTCCTCTGGTTGTATAGAAGTCTATGCTTCATGTGTTAAAGCTGCATTCTCTCTCCTGACCACCAGGGGGCGACTCCTCTGGTTGTATAGAAGTCTATGCTTCATGTGTTAAAGCTGCATTCTCTCTCCTCTGGTTGTATAGAAGCCTAAAGAAAAGACTCCTGGCTTCACTCTTTGAGACGATGTAGAGGTGATGTGAGGTTCGACTTACAACTAATTTATTGGTGATTTTGGCGGAGACGAAGCCAAACGCCAGGATGTACAGACACGGATGTTTCTCGAAGAGCTGGACAGCCGACTTCTTGTATATCATCATCGCCAAAATTATGACCGAACCAATATGTAAGACTGGAGAGAGGACGCTGGTTCCCTTGAGGACAGACACACAAACACAAAGACACACAGACGGTTAATGTCCCGGAAAGTGGAGGCAGTATATTCAAGTTAGTGGAGCATTTAGCGATCAAGACATGTGGGATGTACAGATACATTTTGGGTCTTAAGAGCATTCTTTGGACTTGTCGACGGCTTATGAGCTTCTCAATGGGGCTGATTTGTTTTTACAGCTTTACGAGTCACAGCCTCTTGCCGGCTTACAGTCAGCTCATTAAAAAAAACAGTTTGCAGAGATGAACGCTCAAAAGAGAAGCTCACATTTCCACCCACAAGTAGAAACACACTACTTTTAAACACTGTGAAAGACTTGGATACCAAGAGGTTTTGAGATGAACACACAGCTCAACCGATGGCATCACTTAGAGTCTGCACGGCTGCACGTTAACTGGACTGTTTTTATTGGCTGTGTGAACACGGCTATTGTCCATTTTGGAAAATAAGGGAATATTTCGTACACGTAGTCAGAACGTTACACGTGCAGCGTTACTTTTCAGATTAATCGTGCAAAAACAACTCAAAACAATTTTCTTCAATTCCCAATTTGGCGCTCACGCTTCCAGACTTACTGCCGTCGTGGATCCGTTTTTGCCGACTCCGCCCGTGAAAATAACTCTGAAGTAGTTGGTGCAGGAGAAGATGGCTCCCAGGAACGTGCAAATGGCGGGAACCATTTTCATCTGGATGTTCAGGATCGGAATCTACAAATCCAGACGCGCGACATTAAGATAAAAACACCGAATAGTCTGAAAACACAACTCAAACATTCACGTTTAAAAGATGAGTTGATACTTCAGCTGTGTGAACATTCACGAGTTACACTAAGAGCCTTTCTTTGTTTTCCTGATAAACAATTACAGCGAAAAAACAAGTCAAAACAAGACTGTTAGGGCAGTAAACACAAAGAGCATTACGTAATTATGGCATCATCAGTCATCATTAATCTCAATCCGTAGGAAGTAGAACCGATCACATTTACCAGTGACTGCCAGAAAGCAGATCCTCCCACGGCGGCCAGCAAATACATGATTATAATGAAGATTTGCACCTCAGTCACATCAATGCTGAGCGGGAGGAGAGAGCAGAGTCCACAGTGAGGATTAGTGACGTCCACCAGCGGCAACCCGGTCGTCCCGCGGCCTTCTTCCACAACGCGCCGCTGGGCC
Source organism: Clinocottus analis (assembly GCF_023055335.1). Classification (NCBI taxonomy): domain Eukaryota; kingdom Metazoa; phylum Chordata; class Actinopteri; order Perciformes; family Cottidae; genus Clinocottus; species Clinocottus analis. Next base: position 538,080 of record NW_027176065.1, read on the forward strand.
CCCCCGCCCCGCCCCCCGCCGGGGCTGATGGGAAGTTTCATTTGGAGGATTCAATGGGGGGGAAAAAGTTGCTGCATTTAAGATGCGATAGATTTCACCGCCTCTTGCTCTGCAGTAACCAGAGGAGACTCCAGGAAGCCGCTGTCGGTTTGTAATGAGATACGGCGCGTTGCGCTAAGCTAGGGTAAGCTAGGCTAAGCTACACTAGCCACCAAATACAAAGATGTGGGATTTAAAAACACCAGACTGTCTGGATTTGTGTTCATTCCAGCTGCAACTACCCAACATTTACATTATATATTAAGTAAATTAAGATTTATTTTGTCTTGTAATGAGATACAGCGCGTCGCGCTAGGCTACGCTAAGCTACACTAGCCACCTGAACACAGAGACGTGGGATTTAAAACACCAGACCTCTGGATTTGTGTTTATTACGGCTAAAACGATCCAATATTTACATTATTAATCCATTAAATTAAGATTTTTTTGGTATTTTGTCCCGATGTAACGTTTATGTTTCCACAGCGTCTTGTCCCCTGAACATCTAAAATATTCAGGAAGTAAAGTTAAGGTATTAAATAGCTCAGGTGTAATGTGTTCATCTGATTCCCACTAAGAGTGAGAGAATAATAAATATACATACATTCTTTCTTCAGCATTTCCTGCGTCCGCATCGAGTGAAATTGACGTTTGTACAACTCACGAAACGTCAATTTAAGTCAGATCCCAATTTAGAATTTGCCCGAAAAACAAAGCAGAGTTTAGCCGTCGAGCAGTTTAGAGTTTAGCGACGGTTAGCTCCCGTGAAACTCCACGGAGGCCGGCGGGTCATTGTGGAAGCGGCGCGCGGGGAGCCATGCAGCAGCAGCATCATCATCATCATCATCATCAGCCGGGAGGTTTACCATCACGTTCCACAGACGAGGACCCACAGCGGCTGTGAGCATCTGTAACCCTGCTAGACACATCTGCAGCTCTGTTATGTCAAATCTACACACAGAAGACATCAACTTTTACTCCAGAGAGACCAGTGATGACATCACTGACGCTAACGCTAACGCTAACTAGCTGCAGACTTTATGCAGCAAGTTTGTTGAGCTGATTAAATTCACTCGATGGCTTAATGTGCTTCATGCTTCTGGTCTGTTTTAATTCAACTTAAAGGAGTCACTGATTTGGGCAAATTTTGTCTTTTTGACTATTGAGTGACTGAATGAATTCATGCAAACGTATGTTCACAATTTTAATATAAAGGGTCAACAAAACTTTCCAGCTCTCTTATATTGAAACAGATTTATTGATCATCTTATTATCGTTGTTTTAATCACGTTGATTGACTTTTGCATTCTCTCTTTGATTATTTCAACGTTACGCACTAAAACAAAGAAGGCAGATTCCTTTTATTTGAAAAAAACTATTTGAATACTTTGTTAGCTTCGCAGATTTTGAACAATCTCATTAATAAAGAACCACAGAAACAACACATGAAGGAAAACCGTGAAACACCACAAAGTGCAGAGAGGCATCCAACTGCGAGATAAACGCGTCAGAACGACTGAAAAGAGTTCAGAAAGGTGGAAAGTAAAGGTCTACGGTCGCATTTACTAATTTTTGTATCAGATATTTCATGATTTAAATCGTCACTCTGCTCATTTTATTCAGACAAAGTTCTTCTACGTGACTTGGTTTGGTGTGAAACTGGATTGTAGAGACATAATAAGCTGGAGCTTCAGCACACGCACATTTATGTTGCATCAAAGTATTGTCTTCAATAAATAAATACATTGAAATGTCAAGATAACATGAAATACTGATGCATTTTATACGCTTCTGTAGGAAAACATCTGTTAAATAACGGCTCCGAGCTGAATTGTAACGCCTGAGACTGCGAAAAAAAACTAATAAAAACCATCAAACAACGAAATCGAGCGGCGGCGTCGACTCACATGCCGAAGCGCAGCGTTCCCGACACGTATGTCTGCCAGTGAGCGCAGTAGAACATGAACATCCCGGCGAAGCAGCAGAAGAACATCCAGTCCGGGTTGGTGCCCATCTGCACGGCTATACTGGTTCCCAGCACCACAAACACTGCAGAGAGGAGGAGGAGAAGAAGAAGAACCGCGTGAGCACGGACGGCGGCGCCTTCAGATTCAGCGGAGAACGCGAGAGGACACCGACCCGTGGAGAGGGAGTCGCAGCCGTGGTCGAACAGCTCGCCCAGCGGAGAGCTGCTGTTGGTGCGTCTGGCCTGCTTCCCGTCGATGGCGTCCAGCGACTGGTAGATGAAGAGGCCCACGGCGCAGAGCAGGTACGCCCACAGAGGAGCCTGAAACAACATGGTCACACTCAGCAGGGGGGGGGGGGGGGCACGCTACCGCCAAACAGAAACGGCCGAGTCAGCGATACGAATGGAGACCACAGTCACAATAAAAAGGTCAAAGCGAAAGCGCCACGACGAGACGAAGCACACGTCTTTGGATTTTTAACTGAAATTAAAAATTAAAAAGGCACGATCTTAAGTGTTGGATTGGATGCAAATCTTAACGCGTTCATTCTCTGCCCAGCGATGATGTGAACAGAGAGGAGGATAGAGATGAAGATGAAGTCCATGCACACTGTCTGCTCTCTTTTGTAGAAGAACATTACTTAGTGGCTCTTCACACGTGAATGAAATGTATTTAAAGCTGCAGGATTTCTAATTTAATGCTGTAATTTAAGATGTTTCCAAACCTATATGTTCAACTTGACTTATTATTGGAGTATATATTATTAATTAGTTCACCCGGTTTGATTTGCAAGCTGGTTATCAATACGTTGAGGTGTTAGTATTTGATTTGATGATCACTTGTTGACGTTGATCTCACTTTTACTCCGTTGACGCAGCACTGAATCATCAGCGAGTCGTCACACATTGCTGTGATGTCACGGACCGTTGCAGGAGGACGTTTTTCTCTGACCGGACCTCCTTGAAACTGAACTGGATCCCTCTGGTCTGCGTGATCAGGGGTCCAGATCCGTTTTCCGGATCGGCTCCATTATTAATCAGACGTCCTCGTAACGCGATATACCCGAAAGCCGACGGTGGAGCCGTCCAGGCAGAAGCTCAAGGACACGACGACCCGGAGGAATGGCCAGTTATAAAAGATACCCATAAGCACCGGGGTCGGGACGCTTGCAGACAGCGGCTCTAAAACAAATCCTACGTATTCTGTGTTTTATACTTCAATTCATGGACACGTGAGCTAGAAAAAATGTTTCATGTTCTGATTATATTTGCTGTCAACGCAAATTCATACAGTTAACTCTCTGCTACAGCTTCATCAAGAATTAATTTACATTACACAAAACTGTACATCTGCAGAAATTTTTGAGTTTCATTGACGGCTTTAGTTTAGTATCGATGTAAAAACAACAACAGCAGCGAAGTAGAAACAACCGAGTGAATGAAAACATGAACTCTAGCGCGTTAACCTTTTGGAAACCGTGCGCGAAAACCCTCCCGCGCCCATTTTAAGTCCCAGCATGCCCCATTCAGACAATCTTTTGGCATAAAATATGTAATATTTTTCCCATTTTTGAACCGAACGACACAGTTTGTTTGACTGAAGCTCCTTCCTAACAGACCAAGACTTTGTTTTATTGTGATTTATGTTTCAGGTTCTGATTCTTTAGGTCCTAATCTTTCCAAAAAGGTGTCTTATTGACGCTCCAGGAGGCTTTTTTGGGGAATCTGGCTCATATCATGCTGGATGTTCATAGTTATGATCAAAATATCTTTTAAAAGTGATTTTTTTTGCAAATATACATTTTTTTTCCAGAACTTTGCTGAACAAATACATACAATAAACACAAGTATTGGAATTAATTTGGGGTTCCTACCACGACTCAAACACATGGGAAAAGGAGGTCTGGAGACAAAATTGCTTCCACATTTTTCAACGAGTTAAATATGTTTTCACACGAGGAGCGTCCGCTGCGTCGCCGTTTCAGAGCGATGACTGACCTGTTCGGTGGCGGTTGGGCAATAATAAATGAGCACGAGGGTGGTGAAGACGTTGGTGGCCAGGCCGATGATGGTGATGAGGTTGGGGGCGATCCAGGAAGGGACTCGACCCACCAACCATTCCCAGTAACGCTGCATCAGAGGCTCCAGCAAGGAGCGTCCGGCGCTGCGGTACCTGCAGGGACCGACGACAGCACGCGTGAGGACCGGCTGACTTATCATTACATCATTATCTCCACCAGAAATGATGATGTAATGACACAACAACATAGTCATGAGGGTTGGGTGACGAGTTACATAACTGTGGTTCACTTTTATTGGGGCTGAAAAGTTATAGTTTTTATACTAAAATAGCTTTTATGAAAGTTTGCAAGTGACAGTTCAACCGCTGGTTTAAATCAGCGACAATAAAAAAAAAAAAAAGTGTCACCTCAGAAGCAGATACTCAAGGTTAACTCTGAAAGTTTGCATAAGAACAAAAAGGTAAATCCTGGTTGTTGTCTTGATAACGTGCTCCCGGCTCGTGGAAGTCTGCACGTTTACACTTGAACAAAAGGCTCACAAGAGAACTGAGCAATGAATAGTTTGAAAAAAAGTTCAATGGAGTCAAAGCAAATCTTTTCAGCCCCTCACATGAACTTCAGACGTGTCGCTCAGCGGACAGCTGGAAACGTCCCGTTTTAAACTTCTACTGGTGTCGTTGTTTTAAATGGATCACCTTCAGGACTCTGACCCGAGACCTCGCAGTCTGCCCTGTCAGTCTGGGGAAGCTAACGTTAGCTCAAACAAGCTACCGAGCGGAACAGTTGGGTTCAGTCGTCTTCAGACCTGACACGCCAGCAGAGAAAACACTCGGCACAATCAAACTGTGTCGACCCCAAAAGCGGACGTGAAGTTTAATTTGCAGAAAACAAATGAAAAGTAAACAAAAAAAGTTGATACTTTTTCTTAAATTGTTCGGCCTCAACAGCAACTCATCGAGCTCGATGAGGTCACAACCACAGCAGAACCACAAATGACGCTGCTCAGCTGCTAAACCACAGCACTACAACATAATAACTCACTGTTCATGCCATCACATAACACCACGTGAGGTTTTACTGAAGCTTGTCTCAGAGGACTCGAGTGGTACCTGTGCTCCTCCAGCCTCTTGAGCTGGTGTCGGGACAGGGGGGGTGAGGGCAGCTCGATCAGCCGGCGCAGCACCCCGGGGGCCAGCCAGCAGGCGGCCTCCATGCCCATGCCCTGGCCGCGGTCCTTGTCCCGGCCAGGGCTTCGGCGGGAACGCAGGCTCCCACTTTGCTGCTGCTGCCCCGTCGCACTCATGGAGCCCTGCTGCCTGCTGCTCTGGTCCCCGATGGCTGCGCCTCTGCCTCTGCCACTGTCCTGCCGGAGGGGCTAAAGATCCACAGTGGGGCCGGATGAGGCTGGACGAAACCTGGGAACAAGAACCCAGATATCACAACACCGTCCTGTGAGCGTATCACAACACACTGCACGAACACAGACTCACAAAACCCACGAAGCAGTTTCACTACAGCTGGAACTAATGATTATTTTCGACATTGTCTAATCTAATGTTTTTTTCACAGTGTATCTATTTCTTTTTTAATCATTTTGGTTTTTAAAATCTCACAAAACTGTGAGACATGTCATCACAGTTTTCAGAGTCGAAGGAGACGTCTTAAAAAATCGCGTTTTACAGGACAAACACACAAAAAAAAATAATAATTAATTTTACGAATTTTACGAATGTGACTAAAAAGCAGCAAATCCTCACAAAGGAAAAGACATTCGCATCAAAATGTACTTTAAGCACAAAAAAGTTAGTACAGACTATACAGGATGGACAAATTCATATTAATGTAAATCATATTATTGAATCATATTTATAGACGCATTTTTTAATTTACAATATTGCTCAATAAAGTCAAAAAAGAATGCACAGAAATAAATAAATAGCAATAAAACATTAAATCAAAAGGGAAGGGTTCAGACTGAAGCTTAAGCACATCATGCATAGATATACTTTATACTTTATTCATCCCTAAAGGGAAACTTGTTTGTCGAAGTAGCAGCTTAGACACAACAAATAAAAACAAGAATGGAAGATATATACACACAAAAACTCAATATATACAACGAAACAGCAGAGAGTATTCATTTAGGAAATATCATCTCTTTCTACGTAGCACATTCATATGAGCAGCCCTTTCGCGACGAGGTCGAGGTTATGCAAAAAAACAAAACAAAAAAATAGAAAACAAAGTTCCAAACGTTTTAACTCATATTTGACATGTTTATCATCTAATTGTAAAACTTGTTTTAATTACAAAGTGAACTACACATGCTTAATTCCTTTGTAACGGACATATCCATAAAAACACATTATATTTTGAGTTATTATTCATAATCTACAACGTAACCACAGTTACGTGCAGGAAAGCGAAACGTTCAATATCCCTCTCAGAATAGCACGAAAGCAAAAAGTAACACAAGATGGAAATACTCCAGTCAAGTACAAGTATTTCTGAATTATACTTTAGTAAATGTACTCGTTACATTCCACCAGTCAAGACGAAAACAAACGAGTCCTAAATTGAACTGTCACACGTGTGTTATTGCTAGTACCCTTGAGTATATCAGCACCACGTGACCGTTTGAGGACACAGCGTTACCTGCAGACTTCTGCAGGGTTTAATCAGCTCACCGGACAAAGCAAACACACTGAGACAGATTCCCTCGATGGCTGTCAGCGACACACGAGCTCCTAACGACAGCAAAACAACAACCTGCCTGCAGCTCGCTGCCTCCAGCTCGCTGCTAGCTAGCTGGGGCTGGTCGCTACGGAAGCGGGGAAGTTTCGAGACTCCTCGGTGTCACTTCTCCTTAATTTACATGCCGAATAAAACCCCGTCGCCCATTAAATATATCGATGAAGTCAGAGTGTGTTATCGCCGCCTCACCTGGCGGCGAAGGCTGCTTTAAGTTAAGCTTGATTAGCTAGCTAACCCTGGAGACAGCTAGCTTAACTGACCTGGCCGGTTAAAGGACGAGAGCCGCGGACGCTTCCGAGAGTGCGGTGATGACGCTTCAAGCCGGCGGACGGGAACCCCTCTGCGGGTGGGTAGGGTTCAGAGTCGCTCTCTATGACGGTCAGACCACTGCGGGGGGACGCTCGCAGCTGGAGGTGGATCACCGCGACCGGTGACTGTCACCGTGGTTGTCACAGCGAGCTAGTTCACGTTCGTTCACGTTAGCCATCGCGGAAGTCTCGCGTTGTTTTGGCGGAGACGACGGTTTGCGTCAAGTCTCCTGGGTGAGGATGAAAAAAAAAAAAACTGCATACGTTTTTTATATTTTACTTTTACTTAGTGTATTTTCTCTTCTTTAGAAGTGGCATTATATATTCACACAGCTTATATAAAATTAAGTAGCTTGGGCATTTTGCGAGCGCGTTTCCAGATCTCGCGAGAGTGTGTTGCTTGAGCATGAGAAAACCTGGAACGTTATTTAGTACATTTTGAATCAAGGTGAAACTTCCCATTATAAGGGATTACTTTGCATTATTGCCATTAAAAATGTTTTTATTGTTATCAGTCTGTCAACAACAATTATGACACCACATCAAATCTTAAATCTCCAACAGGATCTGTATTTTTATTACATTAATGTAGACATCGTGCATGTAGCAAAATAAGAAGAAAAAAAAACATGTTTCTCCCATATATCAAGATACTAATGATTGATGAAAGCACTAAACAAGAAGGCTGCAGTCTTCATGAAAACATCCACATACGAGTTCAAATCATTGACCTCCAAAAGTCAGCAATAAACTTTACACATTCTGCTAAGGAGCCGAGGCGCAGCCAATCAGAGGCAGAGGAGGGCGGGATGATACCACAGAGAACAAGCCACGGGACCGCCGGTGGCTGTAAAAGAGGTAATTTGGCATTTTGGTGCTTTAACCGTTCTTCTTGCATTCTCATTGCACGGGTGCCGTTTGTTAGGACACCCTACAAGGTCAAGAACATGATGTCATAGTCGGGTTATCGCCCGGCCCTCGATGGCGAGCGTCATGATCACATGGCAGCTCGAGCTCAAAGACTTCTAATTATAAACGGATTTGATTTGAAACTCTTGGTGATATTTGGACATGTCTGCAGCTGACAGGTTGTCTGTCCCAAGACAGTTAAAGGACGCAAAATACTTGTTTTTTATTTATTATTATTATTAATATATATACAGAGGTTCCATTAAAGCAATGTTAGGCCCCTCTGTCCTGCTGTTGAGTCAGGTAGGGATTATTAAAGAAGTCTCTCAGGAGGCTCTGCACCCGGGGGGCCTGGGGGTTCCCGGCGGGGACCAGAGCCGGATTCAGAGCCAGGCTCAGGACCTTCGCGGGGTTGAACTCGGCCGACCGAGCTTCGGCGGTGTGGAGCCCCTCGATGGCGCTGGACAGCCAGATGAGCCTCTTGAGACTCTGGATGTTTTGGCCGCGGTCGTGCATGAGCTGGTGCTCGGTCACGGCCCGACGGCTGCAGGGAGGAGGGGGGGGGGGGGGAGAGACCTCAGTACAGCTCACAGATCACACATTTTATCAGATAGAGGCAGAAAAACGCTCCCATTTTAAGTCCCAGCAT
>NW_027176065.1:551725-556725 GCF_023055335.1 Clinocottus analis
CTTAAAGGGACAGGCGTCTTAAAAAGACAGGTGTCTTAAAGAGACAGGCTTCTTAAAGAGACAGGCTTCTTAAAGAGACAGGCTTCTTAAAGAGACAGGCGTCTAAAAGAGACAGGCTTCTTAAAGAGACAGGCTTCTTATAAAGACAGGTGTCTTAAAGGGACAGGCGTCTAAAAGAGACCGGCTTCTTAAAGAGACAGGCGTCTTAAAGGGACAGGCGTCTTAAAGAGACAGGCGTCTTATAGAAACCGTCTTCTTAAAGAGACCGTCTCCTTAAAGGGACAGGCGTCTTAAAAAGACAGGCGTCTTAAAAAGACAGGTGTCTTAAAGAGACAGGCCTCTTAAAGAGACAGGCTTCTTAAAGAGACACACGTCTTAAAGAGACAAGCGCTAAAACTGAGCGTTTGAGGTAGAAGATAAATACAGATATCCTCAGACAGACTGTATGAGAAGAATTATGAGTAGTTTTTTTTACATTAAAGCAGATAAACGTGTTCTGGCAGAAACCCAGAATACAAGCACGAAGCACAGCGCGTTTACTTTAAAGTTTTATTCTGACATCTTGAAGCTGCTCTCTTAAAGAAGTCGTCAAAGTATATAAACAGTTCACTGAAGCGCTCTGTGAAGTGTAATTTAAATAATTCATGAGGGGTTACATTATCTTTCTTTCAGTAGTTAAAAGGAATAATAATCTAGATAAATAAATCACAAATTGACACAGATTTATTTCAAATTCCAATGGCTTTATTTTATGTATATAGATTTGTATATATTTATATATATTTATATATATTATATATATACTTATGTCACAACTTTTACTCAGTTGCTTGATTATCATCTTTTGTTCAGCTTACCGACATGACACTAAGACCAAGGCATTCCACATGATCATATCTTACAAAAGAGTAAAGAAAACAACATGACACACACGCACACACACACACGCACACACACACACATCAATGTACAGGTATCGTGGTTCTGTTTGTAGAAAGAACTGCAAAACAAAAAGCAGACGAGAGACGAGCGGACAGAGTGACGACCAGATGAAGCACTGGAGACGAACTGGAGGATTCTGTTGCATAGATTGAAGCCAACAGGAGGATGTTTGATCCAAACGGACAGGATGAGAGACACACACACACATGCACACACACCTGTAGACACACACACACACACACACTTAGGGAAGCACAGGAAGTTTTATTTTGTCTCCCAAACAAAATCACCGTGAGGCTCAGAATCTGGCGGACGGAGGCCGAGAACCTGGAGATGAAGAAAAGTCAGGATCAACTGAAGTGGGAGGGGTTCGTCCTCTGGGGAACACGAGTGTCTTTAACGGGTCTGGACCGGAAGAAATATGTTAAATACTTTAGTGACAAACTCTAGGGAATAAAAGGATTGGAAAGCAACTTCTCGACGTCCATGACGGGGAATAAACTGAACTTATACTGTAAATGAACCCAAAGCTGAAGAAATGAAAACTTAGTTTGTATCCAAGAGATAAAACACGAGATCATCGCTCACTGTTCTCTAAATCCTCTCGTTCCGAGTCCAGTACGACGAGGCCACGTTTAGCATAGCTTAGCACAAAGACTGGAAGCGGAGGGGAACTGCTAGCGTAACAACTTCCAGTCGTCGGTGGACGTTTAGCTCGAGCTCCAGCGCGCCGCTGCGAGACGTTCTCCATCGTTCAGCAGCAGGAACAGAAAATAAAAAGAGGTCTTGTGGCTTTGGCAGATTTGTTTTTCATCGATGAAATGAGTTTAATATTTTACATCCCGACGAGATTAAAACCCAGAGGACTCTTGATGTCGTTAAAACTATTTTTATGGCGGTGAATGAGATCACAACATGAAGCCAGAGTTTAGACGCTGAACTGCAGCACACGGATGAAGAAACATGTTGTATTTTTGTTTAAAGACGCTGTAAATTGGGGCTTTTAAAGAATTGCATTAAGTGTGATATTTACATTAAACGTTAAATCAATAAATCTCAAACTATTCAGATGATCAATGTCAAACATTCTTTGAGTTCAGCTTCTCAAACGCTGCTTTTATTCGTCACGTATGAAGACAAACGGAAGGTCTTTTGGGTTTTTTTAACACAATTTTAGACAAAACATAATATAATAATATGTTGAAACTGAAGAATAATCAATATTGAAATTAATTCTAAAGGAATATCGCCTGTCAGCCGACATATTGATCCATATTCTGATTCATCTGTGAGAAATAAACTTTTTTTTTCAGGTGAGCGACAAAGTCCATCAGCAGGAGGATGATGATGATCGATGAAGGTGATCGGTGGGATGATGAAGCCCGCCTCCCTCCTCTTCCTCGGACTGCACTGGGTGGTGGGTGGGTGATGCGTTCAGGGGGGATCTGTAAATCTCAGTGTTAGTGTGGTGACGGATGAGCCGGCAGGTTCAAGTTCTTCAGTTTTGGGATAAATGAGACGATGGAAACAACAACAACAACAACAACAACAAAGAGAAGAAGAATCTTCCATCTTTCATCAATCCATCCATCAGAAGTCACACAGTTTTAATTTCCTCAGTGTGTTTCACCTCACAGTGCAGATACAGGAGCGTGTGTGTGTGTGTGTGTGTGTGTGTGTGTGTGTGTTGTTGCATGTGTTTGGGGGCGTGTCTTTGAGATTCATTTGGTAAAAACAAGTCAACATTTTTGGGATGTTTCATTCCATACTAAAACATGCAGAACACAGAACATTGAACACAGATACTGAACAGTTAGTTTTATCCAAATGCAGTTTTTCTTTTTGTTTTATATATAATATATGTATATATACGTATATATATCTACACGTATACAGACATATATATATGTCTTTTCGCACAGAGTGGCTTTAGGCTACACAGAACACGACAGAACCAATCGCACCAGGTTGGACATATTGCTTTAAACCACCAAGTTTTTGTATATATGTCATGCATGCCACATAGATGATATTATGTTTATACAAAAATAACACCAACAGCCTATTACTGTGTATCATAGTAATTACAGAAAACTTGTTCAGTCTTTTTTGCAGTGAAGTTCAACTGAGAAACCATATACATACACATATCTATGTATTTATATCCAATATACACACAATATATATACTAGATATAACTATATAGAGATGATATATAAATATATAGATGTATATGTTGAGTGGTTATGACTTTTCCAACTGTGATATTCCAGTTTGTTGAACCATTTTTTTGTTTTTTTTTTGTTTTAAGTGGATGTGAAAGGTTCTCCAAAGAATTCCTTAAGATCCGACAACAGGAAGCTGTTCTGAGAGAAAGGCAGTGCTGAGGAGGAAGCAGTCAGGATGCAATGATGAGGAGGAGGAGGAGAAGAAGAAGAGGAGAGTTTCCTTTTTTTCCCCCACGCGGGAGTCCGGGGTCGGAGAACCGACGGCGAGGCGCTGTGCTCACCTGGGGTGAGGCGACGGCGGCCATGACGGCAAAGAGCAGAGGGACATCTTATCCGGGAGGAGGGGGGGGGCGTGATGGAGAGAAGGGGGGGGGGGGGGTCATGTGACTGCAAACTTTCTAAAAAAACAAACTTGTGCAGAAGAAGAAAAGAAACGACTTTGGCAGAACATCCTTAAAGCTTTGCTGGATGATGATTGGCTGATTTCCCCCCCAAGCGCCGCCCTCCCAAAGCCCCTCCCATTTCCTGTCACCTGACTGGACAGCAGTCAGCAGGTACCCCCCCCCCCCCCCCCCCCCTTTATGTGACAGTATTTACATTGTACTGACTGAAGGAGCACAGCTGTTCTGAAGGTGCGTCTCGTTTGGTGGCGGGAAGAGGAAGTGATGTCACGAGCGCTTCCAACAAGTCCCGCCCCTCTTTGCCCTCCGAGAAACGTTTCCGGTGTAAAAATGGCGACGACGTCCGTCCACGACTGCAGCCGCGTGTCCCGTCACAGGCTCCGCCTCCTTTCAACGTCCAAATTTCAGGACCAAATCAAATCAAATCAAAACAAAACAATAAAATAAAAATGGCGTCCGTCCTCGTCTTCTTTGGCCTGAATTTAGACGACTCAACCTGAGGTCCGGGGGCCGTCCCAAGGCCTTTTAAGTCTGGACCAGACCTCTCATTGTGACATTTAAATCAACCAAAAATAAAAAATACCCACATTAAAAACTTCCAACATGGCAACCCAGCTTTACAGCTGCTGGTCACATGACTTCAGAACATCTTGAAATACTGAAATGACGTTGACGGAGGAACTGAAAGAGAGTCTAGAGAGACGGGGGGAGGGGGGGGGGGCATGTTGGTGAAGGATCTCACGGGTCCAACTGGTTTCTAGCAACTGAGACTGGACCCTGGACGAAGGACCCTGGATCTAGAACCTAGGATCCTGGATGAAGGACCTAGGAGCCTCAACCCAGGACGAAGGACCTAGGACCCAGGAACAAGAACCTAGGACCCTGGACGAAGGACCCTAAACCCAGGACCAAGGACCTAAGACCCTGGACACAGGGCCCTGGACCCGGGCTAATCGGGTCCAGGGTCCTGCTGTGTTGGCGTCAGACCAATTCAGACTAAGAGTCCGAGGGGCGCTTTCACAAGCCATGTGGTCTCGACAGACGGGCCGGATCAGAATCGCGTTTGGTCCGTTTTTTGTTTAGTCTGGTCCAATTAAAGCGGAACAAAGTTTGCCGAGGGGAACCTTTGTGATCCGCTGGGAGCTCAAAACCACCGGCATGTTCTGCATGTTCCCTTCGGCTCAGACGTATCTCACTCCAGTGACTCGGTTGGGAGCCGTCTGGACCGGTTGTTCTGGTCCGCATCAGAGTTTGGATCAAACCGGACTAAACGTTGGCTTGAGAAAGCGTCCCTTAAGTCTCTTTTTGTGTTTTTTTTAGGGACCAGAGCCCTCAGACCCACGATGGGACTCAGACCGCCCTTCGATGCCGTTGAGAAACCAGGATTCACACGTTGGATTCAGGTTTTCTTCTCACGGGTCCACTTCAA
>NW_027176065.1:561725-599225 GCF_023055335.1 Clinocottus analis
ACACACACACACACACACACACACACACACACTTGGGAAAAACAACAAACGCATGCACACTGTTAAGTATTTATAATCGCGCTCGGAGCCAGAATCATTTTGTCCTCTAGCCGCTCTCTCCTCGCTGCCTCGAGTCGTTTCCTCTGTCCTGAACCCTCAGAGGCTGCAGCTGATCACACTGATTCATACGCACCAGCAGACACTCCTCATCATAATTAATAACCCTGCAGTTCAAAGCTCTCTATTACTGAACCGCAGGAGAGCTGCAGGCTGAGCGCTGCAGCTTAGAGCAAACATGCAACCATCACACACACACACACACACACACACACACACACACACACACACACACACACACACACACACACACACACACACGTGTTAAAAAGCTCTTGGCTGTTGAACCATGAGACGCTTGCTGAGCCTGACAGATTTAACCCTGGTCGGGATTAACCCATAAAATTATCTTGGTGCCCAGGCTGTCGCCTGAGAGAAGAAGACGGAAAAAAAACAAAGAAAATAGAGCGGGATTTTCTTTTTTTTCTTTAAGCTTCTTTCTCTTCTCGTTGGCCAACAGTTGTGATCTTTCGCCGACTCGTCGAGGCAGGAAGTCACGTCGGGGTTAATAGACGCATGTTCACGCGTTTAAATCTCCACAACATGCAGGAGGAAGGGGAGGAAGAGGAGGAGGAGGAGGAGAGGGAAAAAAGAAGCGGCGGATTAAAGATGGAGGGGAAAAAAAGAAAGCTCCAGCGGCAGGATGAAGGTGGAGGAGGAAGCACAGTGTGGCGTTCAGGGATGGAAACACGGTCAGGTCACCGGGCCGTCTGCAGGTTCACCTTTACTGGTTTTAGATGCTTTAGAGAATAAAACTGGTCGTAATCTATATTTTTTCCCACAAATTTTGTTAACAAATTCCACAAAAAGACTAAACAAATCGTCGCCGTGCTGCTGCGTCGCTCTGACGCGTCGATTAGCGAGCTCTGCTAGGTTCTGTTTGTACTTTGAGAGCCCGGCTAGCAGTTTCCCTCCGCTTCCAGTCTTTATGCTAAGCTAGGCTAACCGAGTCCATGCCCTCAGCTGCGGACCAGACGCACACATCCATGTGAAGGTAACATCTCCTGATCTCACAGAACGTGTGGAACCGTTCCTCTGGGGATCTTTCCCGTCCAGCTGTCAGGACGTTGGCGTCTTCAACCTGAATCTCTCGGCGTCTCATTACCGCTTCATTATTCATGTCCCTACAGCTGCTCCAGAGGTTGACTTTCTGTTTTAATTAAAATGCAAACTGAGAATTTTGTGCGTCACATTAAATGTAAACCCCTTTTTTTTCTTTTTTTTTTCCTAAAAGCTTTTATTGTGAAGCAGCTGCAGCCAACATCAACGAGCAGCCTGAGATTGGGCTTCAGGCGAACGCTATTTTTATGCTACGTGACGTGTTTTGGTGCCATTTCATCAGCGAATCACGTTCAAATATCCAGCTTTGCTTGGCTCCCATTCTAGAAAAATACTACTAAACATCTTCTGACCTGCAAATTAACAAATTAAAATATAAAAACTGAAATGATGTCAGGATGAAATGCTAACACGACGCTAGTTTTGCTGCTCAGAGCTCGTCTTTCTGCAGAACGACCTGGAGTGCTTTTAGCTTTTCTCCGTCGTGATGCTACCGACACTTGGACACGTCAATCACATGTTTGATCAGACGCTTATTGATAATAATAATGAAAGATAATCGTTCCGATTGGCTCAGGACCTGCAGACAGCGGCTGATGACAGAGTCGGTGTTTTAGTGTTTGTGAGTCATGCAGAGGGAAAGAGGAGAGTCCAGCCGGGTGAGCGAGGTGTTAGCTGGCCTCCGGTCACCGACTCACTGCCTGCAGTGGAGGAGGAAGCAGCAGCAGCGGCGGCGGCGGCGGCAGCGGGGGGCGGGGCCCCGGCCGAGTTGGTGAGAGAAGAGGAGGAGCTAAGCCCCACGTGGGTGGGGCTAGAGAGCGTTTTGGCGGCGGTGGCGTCATTGTGCTGGCTGACGACGGACGGCTGGCGGCGCAGGGCGCCCGGCACCGGAGCCTGGCCCGTCTGGAAGGTATAGACCACATCCATCTGAAGGAAGGACAGCCACAACACACACCGTTAGAGAGCAGAGGAGACAAGGACAGAGGAAAGAGGACAGAGGAAAAGACTACCAGACAGGGTTAGAGATTAGTTTAAAGAGGCGGTCGAAGAAGAAGGTGCCCCGTCCTCCCGCGGGGACGACCGACACACAATGACGTCTGTTCTGCAGCAGGAAGTCGTGACAAGAAGAAGTGGTCGATCGAGAGAGAGAGAGAGAGAGAGAGAGAGACAGAGAGAGAGAGAGAGAGAGAGAGAGAGAGAGAGAGAGAGAGAGAGAGAGAGAGAGAGAGAGAGAGAGAGAGAGCAGGAAAATTTGAGAGAGAGCTGTCATTTAGTAAGAGAAAGACAAAATGGGAAGAAGCTCAGATTGAGGGGATGAAGGAAAGAAACGCAACAACGAGTAAGGAGCTTTTGAATCCGGCTGAAAGCACTCGGAGGAGGAGGAAGAGGAGGAGGAGGAGGAGGAAGGAGCGGAGGAAGAGGAGAAATTGTGTCACTCGGAGTGACTAGATAAAAGTTTCGTCGGCGAGGTGCCGCTTGTACCAATTATTCCTCCACTGTGTGTGACTGTCGAGGCGTTGAGCGGCGTGACGCTGCCCACCAGGATTAGAGAGGAGGAGGACAGGAAGAGGAGCGTGGAGAGATAAGAACCTAATTAGCTTGCAGCCTTTTTCTTTTTTTTGTTGCGTCGCCTCCTCCTCCACCCCCCCTCCTCCATCCCCCCTCCTCCATCCTCCCTCCTCCACCCCCCCCTCCTCCATCCTCCCTCCTCCATCCTCCATCCTCCATCCTCCCTCCTCCCTCCTCCCTCCTCCATCCTCCCTCCTCCATCCCCCCTCCTCCATCCTCCCTCCTCCATCCCCCCTCCTCCCTCCTCCACCCCCCCTCCTCCATCCCCCCTCCTCCATCCTCCCTCCTCCATCCTCCCTCCTCCACCCCCCCTCCTCCACCCTCCCTCCTCCATCCCTCCTCTTCCATCCCCCCTCCTCCATCCTCCCTCCTCCATCCTCCCTCCTCCATCCTCCCTCCTCCATCCTCCCTCCCCCCTCCTCCATCCTCCATCCTCCCTCCTCCCTCCTCCCTCCTCCATCCTCCATCCCAGGAGGACGACAGACTGATGCTACAGATACGCAGACGTGGAGAGAGAAGAGAGGGAGAGCTTCCTCTCTGGTTTTCCTGCTCGCATCACTTCCTGCTTCCACCACGCCCTGCGGCAACACGGAGGCCAGGTGAAGGTGTGACACGCTGGCAACCGATCGTCTTCAGTAGAGCTATTGATCGTCTCTTTAGAGCTATTGATCGTCTTCAGTAGAGCTATTGATCGTCTTCAGTAGAGCTATTGATCGTCTTCAGTAGAGCTATTGATCGTCTTCAGTAGAGCTATTGATCGTCTTCAGTAGTTTCTGATCGTCTTCAGTAGAGCTATCGATCGTCTTCAGTAGAGTTATTAATCGTCTTCAGTAGAGCTATTGATCGTCTTCAGTAGAGTTTCTGATCGTCTTCAGTAGAGCTATCGATCGTCTTCAGTAGAGCTATCGATCGTCTTCAGTAGAGCTTCTGATCGTCTTCAGTAGAGCTTCTGATCGTCTTCAGTAGAGCTTCTGATCGTCTTCAGTAGAGCTATTGATCGTCTTCAGTAGAGCTATTGATCGTCTTCAGTAGAGTTTCTGATCGTCTTCAGTAGAGCTATTGATCGTCTTCAGTAGAGTTTCTGATCGTCTTCAGTAGAGCTATTGATCGTCTTCAGTAGAGCTATTGATCGTCTTCAGTAGAGCTATTGATCGTCTTCAGTAGAGCTATTGATCGTCTTCAGTAGAGCTATTGATCGTCTTCAGTAGAGCTATTGATCGTCTTCAGTAGAGCTATTGATCGTCTTCAGTAGAGCTATTGATCGTCTTCAGTAGAGCTATCGATCGTCTTCAGTAGAGCTATCGATCGTCTTCAGTAGAGCTTCTGATCGTCTTCAGTAGAGCTTCTGATCGTCTTCAGTAGAGCTATTGATCGTCTTCAGTAGAGCTTCTGATCGTCTTCAGTAGAGCTTCTGATCGTCTTCAGTAGAGCTATTGATCGTCTTCAGTAGAGCTATTGATCGTCTTCAGTAGAGTTTCTGATCGTCTTCAGTAGAGCTATTGATCGTCTTCAGTAGAGTTTCTGATCGTCTTCAGTAGAGCTATTGATCGTCTTCAGTAGAGCTATTGATCGTCTTCAGTAGAGCTATTGATCGTCTTCAGTAGAGCTATTGATCGTCTTCAGTAGAGCTATTGATCGTCTTCAGTAGAGCTATTGATCGTCTTCAGTAGAGCTATTGATCGTCTTCAGTAGAGCTATCGATGCTGCTGAGCAGGTGATGAACAAGTGGGCTTTTACAGCTTTTTCTCTCATAAAACAGATCAGTAAAGTTGCAGCGTATCAGATGCACAAAGAGACGTTTCTGTTAAGATGCTATTGGTTGTTTCTGGAAGGATAAAGTGAGAACAATGCATGAAGTCTGTTAGTTTGAGTCTTTTCAGAGGAGAACAGAAGAAGACATCAGGTATTATTATATCAGATGTGTGTATCCTGCAGCCACAACAAGTAGACGCAGTCCACTGTTGAGAGGAAAACACCTGGCCTCTGTGTGTGTGTGTGTGTGTGTGTGAAAGAGAGATGGCTGCTGTCACTGTGGGTGGGTGTTAGCATCGAGGCTAATGAACCCCATAGGGACCGAATGGGACTGCCTGTGGACATGCTAATGCGAAGTGAGTGTAGATGTATCCAGTAGGAGGAGGATCGCGCGCACACACACACACACACACACACACACACACACACACACACACACACACACACACACACACAGCAGAGTCCCAGACTGTGGGATGAGTCACAGGGGAAGACGCCGCTGTGAAGGTGCTGCTGTTTAGCTTCAACGCCGACTGAGAGAGGAATAAAAATATACAATAAGCTTTTTGTCCCTCGCTGCACGCCGTCTTTAAACCCTGCTCTGAAGCTCTGCAGCCGAGTGTGAAATTAACTGGACAACAGTTTAAAAAAAGAGCAACCATTCGGACCACCGCCATGTTTTAATTTACCCTGAGCGGTCCACTGTGGATGCAACAGCTCGCTTTCTTTTCGCAGAAAGATGTTGTGTGGTTCCCTCGGGTTCAGCGACGGGAATCCTCTCTAAATCAAAATGCATTGAGGATTTGTCACGTTCTCATTCTCCCTCAGTCACATGAAGTCTGAGTGGAGACGTTTTATCAGCGGCTTATGTTATAAAGATTTATGAGGTTGTTTTTCCCCTCGCTCTCGAGGAAAAAAGGTGAGCTATTGTGCGACGGAGCGTCGTGTCTGCGCTCGACGCCGCAGATAATCCTGCAGCGTCACGGCGCTCCTTCCACCTGAAGACAAGACGCTGCCGTCTGCAGAGCCCCGGGCTCGCCTCAGGAGATCAATAACACCACGGAGGAAGAGGAGGAGGAGGAGGAGGAAGAAGAAGCCGGTCCTCACCAGCAACAGCTCGTTCTTTTGGAATTAACGGCTCCTGAACTCGATCGCCTCTTCATCTCTTCTCATGTTTAAATCCTCTGTTCCTCAGAGCAGAGAAGAGGTTTAACTCTCCTCTTCCTCTAAGAGGAGGTTTAACTCTCCTCTTCCTCTGAGAGGAGGTTTAACTCTCCTCTTCCTCTGAGAGGAGGTTTAACTCTCCTCTTCCTCTGAGAGGAGGTTTAACTCTCCTCTTCCTCTGAGAGGAGGTTTAACTCTCCTCTTCCTCTGAGAGGAGGTTTAACTCTCCTCTTCCTCTGAGAGGAGGTTTAACTCTCCTCTTCCTCTGAGAGGAGGTTTAACTCTCCTCTTCCTCTGAGAGGAGGTTTAACTCTCCTCTTCCTCTGAGAGGAGGTTTAACTCTCCTCTTCCTCTGAGAGGAGGTTTAACTCTCCTCTTCCTCTGAGAGGAGGTTTAACTCTCCTCTTCCTCTGAGAGGAGGTTTAACTCTCCTCTTCCTCTGAGAGGAGGTTTAACTCTCCTCTTCCTCTGAGAGGAGGTTTAACTCTCCTCTTCCTCTGAGAGGAGGTTTAACTCTCCTCTTCCTCTGAGAGGAGGTTTAACTCTCCTCTTCCTCTAAGAGGAGGTTTAACTCTCCTCTTCCTCTGAGGAAAGAAGAAACACATAATAATAATAATAATAATAATAATAATAATAATAATAATAATAATAATAAACTTGTTTCTTATTCTCACTGCCGGTTCAATCTGAAGCTTTTCTAAATGAAGCGTCTGAAACGTTTCTAGAGATTTAAATTCCTCCTCGCCGTCACGATGAAACAGTTCTTTACCTCCTGCTGTTTCTGGGACAGTCGTTTGATTTAGGAAGATGAAGAGGAGGAAGAAGAGGAGGAGGATGAAGAGGAAGAAGAAGAAGGAAGAGGAGGAGGAGGAAGAAGGAAGAGAAGGATGAAGAGAAGGAAGAGGAAGGGAGGAGGAGGAGAAAGAAGAAGAGGAGGATGAAGAGGAAGAAGAAGGAAGAGAAGGAGGAGGAGGATGAAAAGGAAGAAGGAAGAGAAGGAGGAAGAGGAAGAAGAAGGAAGATGAAGGAAAAAGGAGGAGGAAGAAGGTTTGTTTGATTTTGGGAAGATGAAGACGAGGAGGAAGAGAAGGAGGTGGAGCTTAGTTTGATTTTTAGGTTTCTTTTGCAGATGACACGCGGTCAGACATCTTCCCGGCAAAAAATAAATGAAACAAAAAACAATAAAAAAAGTCTAATTTCTAATTTCCCTTCCACTGCCTCCTGCGTCTCCATGGCAACTGGTGTTTTTCTGCAGCTCTCTGGACACGACAGACGTCTGAGTCATCGCCGCGGCAACCTCCACGCCAGAGAGCCCTCACCGCGCACGGCGAGGCGCTAACGCGGCTAACGCGGCTAGCGCGGCGGCCAGCGCCCCGTACCTGCGTCTGGATGCGGTTCAGGCCTCTGAACCACAGGATCTGTCCTCGCCGCAGCTCCATCTCGGCGTGGTCGATCTCGTCGGCGCCCTCCGTCATCTCCTCCTCGTGGATGTCCTCCTTCGTGGTGCCGTGGCCGGCTTCCTTCAGGAACTTCAGGTGGTGGGTGGGGATGGCCGAGATCAGCTGAGAGCGGGGACGTAAACAAACAAATACATGAGTAATAAAGTTATGGCCGAGCGGTTTTTCCTCTTTTTTAACCAGGCACGATTTAACAAAAAGATGCATTGTGGGAAATATAAGATCACGCGGTTCTGGAGCTTGACTTATATAAAAGTCAGGATATCTCGCCGTCCACCGTTTTCAAATCTGCTTTAACCTTTCGGAAAATCCTCTCGCTCACATTTTAATACCCAGCATGCCCCATTCAGACAATCATTTGGCATAAAATATGATTATTTTTCCATTTTTGAAACCGAACGACACAGTTTCTTGACTGAAACTCTTCCTAACAGGACAAGGTTTTGTTTTATTGTGATTTTTGTTGCAGCTTCTGATTCTTTAGGTCCTAATCTTTCCATAAAGGTGTCTTATTGACGCTCCAGGAGGCTTTTTTGGGGAATCTGGCTCATATCATGCTGAATGTTCATAGTTACCATCAAAATATCTTTTAAAAGTGATTTTTTTTGCAGATATACATTTTTTCCACAAGACTTTGCTGAACAAATACACACAATAAACACAAGTATTGGACTTAATTTGGGGACCGCTCGTCTGTGGAGCAGTTGTGTTGTTTTTGAAAAGGCTAAATGACAACAAGTCTGTATTGATCAGGAGACGTGTCACTCTGAAGTGTGATCAGACAATGCCAACTACCACATAGCCGGTTTGGACCGGTACCGGCGACGTTTTCTTCGTGTGTGTGTGTGTGTGTGTGTGTGTGTGTGTGCGGGGAGGCCGAGCAGAGGAAGGTAATGATCGTGCGAGGCGCCGCTGCTCAATGATTAAAAGGCCAAACACTGAGTAGTGAAGCCTGATCTTTATCTGCAGCAACACAGGTTGAACACGGCAGACGCACAAAGAGAGACACAAATGAAGCTGATCAGCTGATCAGCTGCGAGTCTCTTCACTGACGCAACACACACGAGAGCTCTTCTTCGACAACTTTGCTCTTTGATGAGATTCCTGAAAGGTTACATTAAAGTGTAAAAGGCTCTCGTGCAGCGTTCTGTATCTGAAGCGTCTTCATCTTGGAACTGAAGTGAAGCTTCATCTGTTTTTATCTCAGACCTTAAAACACAAACGTGATTGTTTTCCCGCACGAGTTTAGTTGTGTTTGTTTCCATCGTTGGACTCTGAGCGCGTCGTTTCATCGTCTTCACGCCGGCTTCTTATAGTCGCGTCTTTTCCCTCAGAAACAAACTGAACCGCAGACCTGAGATCAGTCTGATGCTGCCACACCGCAATGCCTCTGTTCTGTGTTCTCTGTGTTCTGTGTTCTCTGTGTTCTGTGTTCTGTGTTCTCTGTTCTCTGTGTTCTCTGTTCTCTGTGTTCTCTGTGTTCTCTGTTCTCTGTGTTCTGTGTTCTCTGTTCTCTGTGTTCTCTGTGTTCTCTGTGTTCTCTGTGTTCTCTGTTCTCTGTGTTCTCTGTTCTCTGTGTTCTCTGTGTTCTGTGTTCTCTGTGTTCTCTGTGTTCTGCTCTCTGTGTTCTGTTCTCTGTGTTCTGTTCTGTTCTCTGTGTTCTGTTCTCTGTGTTCTGTTCTCTGTGTTCTCTGTGTTCTGTTCTCTGTGTTCTGTTCTCTGTGTTCTGTTCTCTGTGTTCTCTGTGTTCTGTTCTCTGTGTTCTGTTCTCTGTGTTCTGCTCTGTTCTCTGTGTTCTCTGTGTTCTGCTCTGTTCTCTGTGTTCTGTTCTCTGTTCTGTTCTCTGCTGTGTTCTGTTCTGTTCTCTGTTCTCTGTGTTCTCCTTCTGTTCTCCGTCTGTTCTCCGTCTCTGCCCTCCAACTGAACCCAGCAGGTTTTCTGTGACTGAAGCTTTGTTGTGTTTTATATATATCTATTTATCTAATGTATGCTTTCTAAGCCTGTGTGTGTGTGTCTTTGTATTTGTATGTGTGTGCGTTTGTGTGTGTGTGTGTGTGTATGTGCATGTGTTTGTTGATGTATGTGTGTGTATGAGTGCGTGTATGTGTGTGTGCGTACGTTTACATTCTAAGAGATTTGTGCATCTGATGCCGCATGTGTGTGTGTGTGTGTGCGTCTGTGAGTGTGTGTGTGCGTGTGTGTGTGTGTGCGTGTGTGTCTGTGTGTGTGTGTCTGTGTGTGTGTGTGTTCTTTTCCCTCGCTGCTTTCATGTGCCGCGCTGCGTGCTCATTACCATGGCGATGGTCGGGATGGCAACGCTGCAGCGGCGGCGCGAGTGTGACAGGAAACAGAACTCTCACGTCTCCTCATCTTCATCCTCATCTTCATCCTCATCTTCCCCTCAGCGCAGGATGTTTACTCACAGAAATCTACAGGAGCTTATCTCTGCTTTTGGGCTCTGACGTGAGCGGACTAGAACTCTCAGGGTTCTAGCTCCGGTTCTGGTTCTGTCTCTAGCTCTGGTTCGGGTTCTTCCTCTGGTTCTGGTTCTGCCTCTGGCTCTGGTTCTGGTTCTGGTTCTGGCTCTGGTTCTGCCTCTGGCTCTACCTCTGGTTCTGGTTCTGGTCTCACCTGGCCCCACAGCAGCTCCCCCACGCCGATGAAGACGCACCACAGCCATTGGTCGATGGTCAGCGCCGTGCAGGAGAACGGCTTCCCGCCGAACTGCACGATGACGATCTGGAGGGGGAGAAGCAGACGGGACGCTTCTGTTTGTTTACTTGTCAACAAATCCCCCACGTGTAAATAAACCCCAAACCATCAACTAATGGATCCACTAACACATATACATATATGTGTGTGTGTGTGTGTGTGTGTGTGTGTGTGTGTGTGTGTGTGTGTGTGTGTGCATCCAAAGCCTGCTACATCTTCTCCTTCTGCTTCACTGAGCTCCATTGTTGTCCAGAAACTATTAAACTCACATGAATGAGCCGCTTCCTTCACCAACAAACACACACAAAGTCCCCGACAGATGCTCTTATTAAATATTAAACTATGTGTGAGCCATTTGTGAAGATGTGTGTCTTCATGAGGAACCGAAGGGCTCGTGGAGAAGTTTGTGAAACACCAGGAATTTAATTAGTTTAGAACTAAAATAGAGCGAGACGCAGCTCGTCTCGTGATCTCCAGGACTTCATTCACGATTAGCTTGTTACCTCGTCAGGAAATTACAAACACAGCGTTCATGGAACTTGGTGGAAGGATGCACACGGCCGAGGAACGCATTAGCTTTAGCATGTTTAACACTAACATTAGCATTAGCTTTAGCATGTTTAACACTAACATTAGCATTTACTTTAGCACGTTTAACACCAACATTAGCAACTTTATCACGTTTAACACTAACATTAGCATTAACTTTAGCACGTTTAACACTAACATTAACTTTAGCGCGTTTAACACTAACATTACAATTAACTTTAGCATGTTTAACACCAACATAAGCATTAACTTTAGCATGTTTAACACCAACATAAGCATTAACTTTAGCATGTTTAACACCAACATAAGCATTAACTTTAGCATGTTTAACACTATCATTAGCATTACCTTTAGCATGTTTAACACCAACATAAGCATTAACTTTAGCATGTTTAACACTATCATTAGCATTAACTTTAGCATGTTTAACACCAACATAAGCATTAACTTTAGCATGTTTAACACCAACATAAGCATTAACTTTAGCATGTTTAACACTATCATTAGCATTAACTTTAGCATGTTTAACACCAACATAAGCATTAACTTTAGCATGTTTAACACCAACATAAGCATTAACTTTAGCATGTTTAACACTATCATTAGCATTACCTTTAGCATGTTTAACACCAACATAAGCATTAACTTTAGCATGTTTAACACTAACATCAGCATTAACTTTAGCATGTTTAACATTAACTTTAACACGTTTAACACTAGCATTAACTTTAGCACATCTAACACTAACATGAACATTAGCTTTAGCACGTTTAACACTAACATAAGTTTTAGCATGTTCAACACTAATGTTAGCATTAACTTTAGCATGTTTAACACGTGCATGTGTTTCACAAAGAGAAACGACCTTCATTTGAATCGATTCACCTTGACAGTAAAGCTATGAGAGGAGACAGGTTGTTGGTGATGATGATGATGATGATGATGATGATGATGGTGATGGAGTTACCTGCAGGGCGAAGGTCCCCAGCACCACGCTGCAGAAGATGGGGTTCCTGTAGATTCCCTCGAACACGTTCCTCTCCCCGTGGATCTTGCGGGCGTTGATCTCGTTGAAGAGCTGCATCATGACGAACACGTTGAACACGATGGTGTAGTGCTCCGACGGCGGCGAGTGCAGCGGGCTGTTGCGTCCGCTGTCGATGTCGAAGATCGACTCGCCTGAGAAAAACAAACAAATTGTTCACACACACACACACACACACACACACACACACACGCAGGACAAAGCCATTCTTCCACGTAGGGGTTAACCGGTCTGGGGTCTCCGGGCCTGAAAGGGATGCGCCTCACCAGCGAAGAGCAGGGTGAAGATGATGACGAGCTGGTACACGGCGTGACCCAGGATGTTCTTCATCATGGTCCTGGAGATGAGGGGCTTGTTGCGGCCGTACGGCTTACGCAGCAGCAGAGACTCGGTGGGCGGCTCGGTGGCCAGAGCGAGAGACGCCAGGGTGTCCATGATGAGGTTGACCCAGAGCATCTGGACGGCCTTCAGAGGAGAGTCCTGCAGGAGGAGGAGGAGGAGGAAGAAAGGCCGAGTTTAAGGTACAGGAAGTCGTCCATCTCTGCACATTTCCTTCTTAAATTAAAAAGGGCAATGGATGGTTTAGTGACACCTAGTGGCGAGGCTGCAGATTGCAACCCACTGACATCTCCCTCTGTGCCTAGCAGGCGTCTGGAGCCGGTGTTTGGTTTGTCCCTTCCGGGCTACCGTAGAAACATGGCGGTGCAACAGAGTGGACTCCGTGTGAAACATTTTCCAGAAGACTACAGAAAACACATATTCTATATCTGCCCATCAACCTCCTCGATTCTCCTAAAGAGAGAATTGAAGGTGAAGGAGAGTCTGTGTCTCCATAAAGGAATCCTGGTCACACATCTACAACACCGTCACCAGAAGATCTCAACTAATGAAGGCAGTCGTCTTTTCATCCTCGTCAAACAAACCCTGGCTCCTACATTACCCATGATGCACCTGCATTTGTGCAAATAGCCACTACTGGTAAGATCACTCCTTTTTCAACTGAAATATTTTCATTTTCTTTCCTTTTTTTTCAGCCCCTTTCAGCACGACTCTAGTGACATCACTCGAGGCAAATGAATCAGACTTTAAGCTTTAAACTAAACTCATATTAACTACAAAAAAATATAAAAAAGCCACTAAAATATGATTTGACAATTTTATTACCGGGCTTTTTCCAGACATTTAAAATGTCTTTTTAATAAAAGAAAAAGATTTTCTGTTGTTCACAATGTTATGTACCATAATAATAATAATAATAAGCAATGATATCATAGTGTGTTGTCTGCTGGACCGACTTAAATGCATATAAAAGCATTTCTCACACACACACACACACACACACACACACACACACGCACACACACACACACACACCCTCCTCCTGAAGCCTACGCTCTGCGGCTGCAGTAAAGACATCAGTTTACATCTTTTAATGATCCGTGCGGCGCGGCGGCGGCCAGCGAGCGCCAGATGATCAGTGAGCGAGAACACGAACCCGCTGAGCCGCATCACAGGATTATGATGCTGACGCGTTGCCATGGTTTCAGGCCGTATCTTAGCCCACTTTGAGCCGTCGCAGGGCGAGTTATCCGTCCAGTTATCCGTCCAGTTATCCGTCCCGCCAGCTGTGAGCCTTTCAATTAATGCACCAACTTTTATTTATTCTTTATTGTGTCGGGAGTTTAGTTTCCTGATTAGAGAACGTTATGAAAAAGAAACGGGAAAAGAGACACAGCGGCCTCGCCAACGCACAGACGCTCAGAGAAGCAGGAGAGGAAGAAGAAGAGGAAGAAGAGGAAGAAGAGGAAGAAGAAGAAGAAGAAGAAGAAGAAGAAGAAGAAGAAGGAGGAGAAGAAGAAGGAGAAGAATGAGGAGGAAGAAGAGTAAGAAGAAGAAGACGAAGAAGAAGAAGAAGAAGAAGAAGAAGAAGAAGAAGAAGAAGGAGAAGAAGAAGAATGAGGAGAAGAAGAAGAAGAAGCAGCAGGAGAAGAATGAGAAGAAGAAGAAGGAGGAGAATGTGGAGGAGGAGGAAGAGGAGAAGAAGGAGGAGGAGGAGAAGAAGAAGGAGAAGGAGAAGAAGAAGAAGGAGAAGAATGTGGAGGAGGAGGAGAAGAAGAAGGAGAAGGAGAAGAAGAAGAAGAAGAAGAAGAAGAAGAAGAAGGAGGAGGAAGAGGAGGAGGAGGAGAAGAAGAAGAAGAAGAAGAAGAAGAAGAAGAAGAAGAAGAAGAAGAAGAAGAAGAAAAGAAGGAGGAGCAGGAGAAAAAGACGAAGGAAAAGAAGGAGAAGAAGAAGGAGAAGAAATCTGAAAATGACTTTGTTTCCGTTGTTTTGTGTAGTTTGATCAAGCAGCCTCCCTGAAGCCTCACAATGCGACGCCGCGTGACAGACACACACACACGAGAGCTCACAGCCACACAGAAGGTTCAGCCGAACAAACAGTCGCACAACTGGAGTTCTCCTGCGAGCACCCTGGGGTGCAGCGGCCGTGACGACGCCACACGTTCTGACAGTGAAGATGAAAACCTGTTGTCTTTCATCCTGATGGCAGGAAGTCAGGAGCGAGCGTTCTGTCCTCATCCTGCAGAGAGCAACTTCAAGAAGCTCAACATCTAACAACAGAGCTGCTGTTCTCCAGGAAGTACACACAGTACCTTTTGGGTTTCTAAGAAGTACACACAGTACCTTTTGGGTTTCTAAGAAGTACACACAGTACCTTTTGGGTTTCTAAGAAGTACACACAGTACCTTTTGGGTTTCTAAGAAGTACACACAGTACCTTTTGGGTTTCTAAGAAGTACACACAGTACCTTTTGGGTTTTTTAAATGTGCCTGCTGGGATTTTTTTTCAACAATTGGTGGACAAGAGAGCCTTTCATTTAAAAAGAAATAAAGGTATTTGTCCGCATACAATATGTGCACATGATGTACGAGGATCAACGTTGAAACGTAAAATAATTTGAATCTAGTTGAAGAATAAAACACAAACTCTACGGAGAAATTACTGTCGGTGCACACGGACATCGCGACGACTCAAAATGTGAAAACTTGAAAATAAAAAACCGTGTGTGTGGGTGTGTGGGTGTGTGTGTACGTGTGTGTGTGTGTGTGTGTGTGTGTGTGTGTGTGTGTGTGTGTGTACGTGTGTGTGGGTGTGTGTGTGTGTGTGTGTGTACCTGCGTGATGCAGGCGCCGGTGAACGCCACGATCACGGCCACCACGTTGACGGTGAGCTGGAACTGCAGGAACTTGGAGATGCTGTCGTACACGTTCCTCCCCCACATGACGGCCTTCACGATGCTGGTGAAGTTGTCGTCGGTCAGGATGATGTCGGACGCCTCTTTGGCCACGTCTGTACCGGCGATTCCCTGCAAAGCAAAGATAGAGGAGGACCGAGTGTCAGATCCCGGTTCAGACGTTGAAAACTGTGGAACCAACGTTGCCAAGATATAAGATGACCAAGATATTGTGATCATAACTATGAACATCCAGCATGATATGAGCCAGACTCCACAAAAAAGCCTCCTGGAGCGTCAATAAGACACTTTTATGGAAAGATTAGGACCTAAAGAATCAGAATCTGCAACATAAATCACAATAAAACAAAGTCTTGTCCTGTTAGGAAGAAGTTTCAGTCAAAAAAATGTGTCGTTCGGTTAAAAAAAGAGAAAAATTATGTATTTTAAGCCAAAAGATTGTCTGGATGGGGCATGCTGGGACTTAAAATGAGAGCGGGAGGATTTTCACACAGTTTCCAAAAGGTTGAAGCAGATTTGAAAACGGTGGACGGCGAGATTAAAATGGGAGCGGGAGGATTTTGGGGCACATTTTCCAGCATTAACAAAGACGAAAAAGAAGACAAAGAAGACGAAGAAGAAGAAGAAGAAGAAGAAGAAGAAGAAGAAGAAGAAGAAGAAGAAGAAGAAGAAGAAGTCGGACTCTTCCAGACACACCGAGGTGGTCTCGCTCTGTTTGTTCCAGCCCACCAGGTGATAATTGAGGCGGCCGCTGCAGGTGTGAACTGAGAATATTCAAAATGGGAACATTAGAACTGAAAGGTCACAGGTTGTGTTTTTTAAAAAAGCCTCTGCGGTGCGTTCAGGAACACTGACTATTCTCAGAGGGCTGCTGGACTGCACGGCAGCACTCTGACTTTCCTCAGTAAACAAAGGTCACAACACACACACACACACACACACACACACACACACACACACACACACACACACACACACACACACAGCTGATGTCACTGAGCTCCTCCACAGGCAATTTTCCTGTCTTTAAATCATTCGTATCGGTCGGAGTATCAGCTGATCCTTTTGTTCGGGGCTGAAAGAAGCCGCGGATGTTTGAGGACGTTAGCGAGCGCGCGGTGTTAGCGAGCGCTCGGTGTTAGCGAGCGCGCGGTGTTAGCGAGCGGCGCCGCTTCGGGTTTCCCTCCAGTGTCTTTGGCTCCCTTTTAGCGGCGTTTCCTCAGGTGAAACCGAACGCCGCTGCTGTTGTTTCACAGCTGTATTTAACCCTTTCTTACCCGTCTTAGACAGCAGGTCATGTATTAGTGTTTTAAAGACGATGATGGGAGTACTTTATGCTCTGGGATAGTTTCAAAGAGAAAGAAAACAACATAACGTACATGAATGGCTTGAAAAAATGCTCACAAGCAAATGTAGGATAAAACTCGATACAGCACAGTATCGCGATATTTTGAGTGGCGATATTGCATCGATACACGGAAGTATCGATCTTTTATGTAATCAATTATGAACCTTTTGGTCCTCGAATAATAAAAAAAATCTTTTTCAGCTTTTTTTCATTTTGCTGCAATATTTGCGGTGGAAAAAAGGGAATAAATCTCAATATTTAATATATCGCAGTATCGCGATAAAATCAAATCGTGGGACCTCTGGTGATTCCTACACCTCTTTATTTCTCTGAGAAAACTTATGTAAAAAGAAAAAAGGCTTTATGATCAGGACAGACTCGCACAGCGGTGTTATTTTATTGTGTGATTGAGGGAGGGGATGATTTGTGACCTCATTTCAGAGCTAATTTGTGTGTTTTGGCGTCATGTCTGAGGGTCTCTTAAGTAAACGTAAGGTAAAGTGCTTCCAGCATGTTTATATGTTAAGCGCTTGAGATAATATGGTGAATATTTTGGTCCTTGATACTCGTCTCGTGTCCGACGGACATGAACCTCAATAAAAACAGACAGAACCGGCCTCCCGCTGGGTGAATCTCTCTCTGGAGGGTAAATAAGCGCAGCGCTCCCTCTGCGCTCCACCTTCACTGATTTATTTTCCCATTTCACAGCGATCTCATCATGAATCCACGGCGCTGGAACTCCAGAGCCAATCGAGGATGACGTTTAGAGATAATAACAGCTTTTCACGGCTTGCATTAAAAATGTAATTAACTCAAAAGTGTGTTGATGATGAAGGGATCGGGGAGGAGGAGGAGGAGGAGGATGAGGATGAGGAGGAGGAGAAGGAGGAGGAGGAGCAGACGGAGAGAAACGCTGAGGAGGAGAAGAAAAAGAGGCGTTTACCATGGCGAAGCCCACGTCGGCCTTCTTGAGGGCGGGGCCGTCGTTGGTGCCGTCGCCCGTCACCGCCACCACCTGCCGGGTGTCCAGCACCGTGCTGTCGATGATACCTGAACAACAACAACAACAACAACAACAACAAGAAGAAAACTGAATGAATGAGCGGAAGAACGCTTCAATAAGTTCATTCAAAAGACGTAAAACGCTTCACGGCTGCTCATCTGGAGTTCAACCGATATGAGATTATTATGAATGAACTACATCAGAGATATGGAGAGACGTCTCCTTCCTGCACCAAGGAAAGGAAACTACATCAATAGTTTATATTGAGTCAATCTCGAGATTTATATTTGAGTACATGAGTTATTCATATTCAGTGACTCCTCATTGTGAGGAAGGAAGGAGGAGAAGAAGGGAGGAAGGAAGGAAATATAAAATATCGGAAGTAGGAATGAAGGTGAAAAGACAGGCAATAATAAAACCAGGAAGGAAGGAAGGAAGGAAGGAAGGGAAAACAAGAGGATAGAAGAATAGGAGGAAGGAGAGAAAGTAAGTAAGGACGGTGGAAAGAAGGAAGGAAGGAAGGAAAGAAAGGAGAAAAACAAGAGAAGAGGATGGAAGAATAGGAGGAAAGGAGAGAATTTAAGTAAGGACGAGAGTAAGAAGGAAGGAAGGAAGGAAAGGAGGAAAGGATGGGGAGGAAGCATAGGAGAAAGTAAGAAAGATAGGAAGAAGGAAGGAAGGTGAAAGAGAGGCAATAATAAAACAATAAAGGAAGGAAGGAAGGAAACATAAAATATAAGAAGTAGGAATGGAGATGAATGGACAGGCAATAATAAAACAATGAAGGAAAGAAGGAAGGAAGGGAGGGAAAACTAGAGGATGGAAGAATAGGAGGAAAGGAGAGAATTTAAGTAAGGACGAGAGTAAGAAGGAAGGAAGGAAGGAAAGGAGGAAAGGATGGGGAGGAAGCATAGGAGAAAGTAAGAAAGATAGGAAGAAGGAAGGAAGGTGAAAGAGAGGCAATAATAAAACAATAAAGGAAGGAAGGAAATATAAAATATAAGAAGTAGGAATGGAGATGAATGGACAGGCAATAATAAAACAATGAAGGAAAGAAGGAAGGAAGGGAGGGAAAACTAGAGGATGGAAGAATAGGAGGAAAGGAGAGGAAGGAAGTAAGGATGGGCGTAAGAAGGAAGGAAGGATCCTTAGAGCAAGTGTTGAAACACTCAGTGAAGACCAGCGAGGCGCTGAACCGACCTTTGACCAGCGTGTGCTTGTCGGTCGGCGAGGAGCGAGCCAGGACGCGCAGTTTGGGCCAAACTTTGTCCAGACGCTCTTGTTCCACCTGGAAGACGTCAGAGGAAGCAGAGCGGCCATTAAGGACGGAAACACTGAAGCAGCATCAGCTCACAGAGCAGGAGGAGTTCCTCTCATCACATGAAAGACACCAGGCAGGTATGTGAGACTGTAAATTAATAATAAATTATATTCGGCTCAGTGCCGATACGTCGGTGGGTCATTTGGCCTAAAAGCTGCGTGAGCGAACACTGACATTTTATTTACATTATTTCCCGGCGCTGAAGTGTCCTAATTAGTACAAAACTCCTCTAAAAGATCTGTATGAAGTCAGAGTTTCTTTCCTCTGCTTCCTGGCGTTCCTCTGGTCCCTCACTGATAAAACAGATCGATCTTTATTGGTTCTTTAGTCTCCTGAGTATGGAAGACCATTTCCGCCACACAAGAGACCAAAAAAAAAAAAAAAAATTAGGACCAAAAAAAAAAAAAAAGAGGTCCAAAAAAATAATAATAAATAAAAATTAGGACAAAAAAAAAAAAAAAAAAAAAAAAAAAGAGTACCCAAAAAAAAGGACAAAAAAAAAAATTGATTATTTTTATTTTTATCGTCCTCTTTTTTTTGTTTTTGGTCCTATTTTTTTTTGAGGGTCCTAATTATTATTTTTTTTTTTTTTGTGGTCATAATTTTTTTTATTTTTTTTTTGTGGTTATAATTTTTTTTAATTTTTTTTTTGTGGTCATAATTTTTTTTGTTTTTTTGTGTGTGCAGAAATGGGCTTCCATACGTGAAAGCGAGGTAAAGTCACAAAGCAAGTTTGTCAGAATTTCGATCACGAGTTGCAACAATGTTTCCGTATCGATGACAAACGTGAACAGCAAGCGACGTCGTCGCTCAGGAAGGTGTGTGTTCACGTCGTCGCTCAGGTCTCCTCCCCTGGTCCCCCTCCCCCCTAGTCCCCCTCCCCCCTGGTCTCACCTCCCCCCCGGTCTCACCTCCCCCATGGTCTCACCTCCCCCCTGGTCTCACCTCCACCCAGTCACACCTCCACCCAGTCACACCTCCACCCAGTCACACCTCCACCCAGTCACACCTCCCCCCTGGTCTCACCTCCCCCCTGGTCTCACCTCCCCCCATGGTCTCACCTCCCCTCTGGTCTCACCTCCCCCTGGTCTCACCTCCCCATGGTCTCACCTCCCCCCTGGTCTCACCTCCCCCCTGGTCTCACCTCCCCCCATGGTCTCACCTCCCCTCTGGTCTCACCTCCCCCTGGTCTCACCTCCCCCTGGTCTCACCTCCCCCCTGGTCTCACCTCCACCCAGTCACACCTCCACCCAGTCACACCTCCCCCCTGGTCTCACCTCCCCCCTGGTCTCACCTCCACCCAGTCACACCTCCACCCAGTCACACCTCCCCCCTGGTCTCACCTCCCCCCCGGTCTCACCTCCCCCTCCGGTCTCACCTCCCCCTCCGGTCTCACCTCCCCCCATGGTCTCACCTCCCTCCCGGTCTCACCTCCCCCATGGTCTCACCTCCCCCCTGGTCTCACCTCCCCCTGGTCTCACCTCCCCCATGGTCTCACCTCCCCCCTGGTCTCACCTCCCCATGGTCTCACCTCCCCCCTGGTCTCACCTCCCCCCTGGTCTCACCTCCCCATGGTCTCACCTCCCCCATGGTCTCACCTCCCCCCTGGTCTCACCTCCCCCTGGTCTCACCTCCCCCTGGTCTCACCTCCCCCCCGGTCTCACCTCCCCCTGGTCGTTTCTGATCTGCTGGTTGAACTCTTTGCCCTCCATGCACAGGAAGTCCTCGCCGGGCAGCAGGATGCCGCACTTGGTGGCGATGGCGCGAGCCGTGTTGATGTTGTCGCCCGTCACCATGCGCACGGTGATGCCGGCGCGCTGGCACTTAGTGATGGCCTCGGGCACCTGGGGGGAGGGAGGAGGGGGGGGGGGAGAGAGAGAGAGAGAAGAGAGGGAGAGACGTTACAGCATATACTTTTTTTGTGTGTATGTCATAATCATGACTTTTGTCACTTTTTTCGTGTGTGTCAAAATTATGACCTTTTCTTTGCATACTTTTTTTTTGTGCATAATTACTTTTTTGTGGCGGAAATGGGCTTCCATAAAATGCCAGACCGGAAAGGGGAAAAAAGTCTGTGTGTTTGTGTGTCAACATGGAAGATGTTGCAGAATGTTTTAAAGCTTAAAGAACTGACACCACTGACCGCTTTTAAAATCGAGAAATGAGAAGAAATAGAGGCGGGTTCCCTAAAATATAAAAGTTTCTTAAAGTGACTGTTTTAACTTGTCTTGTTCTATGTTTTCTGTCAGTAACTATGTGCTTTTTTTAATGCTGCTGCCTGTCTGTAATCTGTAATCTCAATGGGACTCTCCTGGTTAAATAAAGGTTTAAATAAAAAATCCAGAGTCGCATTTTCAGACCCCGACATGTTGGAGGCGACTCCGCCAGAAGCAGCAGCAGCAGAACAGAAAAGAGACGCAGACGGACATCACGGAGCTGCTGGCTGCTTCCTGGCCGCAGCAGGAGGCTGCAACTGGCATTTGAAGGAGAGCGACAGGAGATGTGTGTTTTGCTTACAAAAAAACACACAACACACAAACGCACATCTCCTCTTTGATCGACTCGGAGGGGAGGCATCGACCTGGTGGCTTCGGCACAATGCAACCAACAGACCACGTGACGCACGGCGGCAGATCTGTTATGAATGCTGAACGCACGGGGATGGAAAGCTGCCGGCGAGCGTTTATGAATCTTAAAGCTTTAAGCATTCAGAAGGGTTTTTTGTCCGTTACGTCGCGGGTCGAGTAGCGATAACCTGACGTCCGCTGCCGATACAAGAGACCAAAAAAATAAATAAAAATTAGGACCAAAAAAAAAAAAAAAAGAGGTCCAAAAAAATAATAATAAATAAAAATTAGGAAAAAAAAAAAAAAAGAGTACCCAAAACAATTTTTTTTTTGTTGCCTTTTTTCAGGTCAACAAAAAAAAGGCACAAAAAAAAAAATTGATTATTTTTATTTTTATTGGCCTCTTTTTTTTGTTTTTGGTCCTATTTTTTTTTGAGGGTCCTAATTATTATTATTATTTTTTTTGTGGTCATAATTTTTTTTTTTTTTTTTGTGGTTATAATTTTTTTTTTTTTTTTTTGTGGTCATAATTTTTTTTGTTTTTTGTGTGTGCAGAAATGGGCTTCCATACATGAAAGCGAGGTAAAGTCGTGTCGATACTCCACGTCCGGTCCGGCTGTTGTTTGTGCTCCGACATTAAAGCAGCGAGCGGCCGACACGCCGCCGCCGCCCGAGCTTCATCGCTGGCTTCATTTAACGACGAGCATCACTCACAGCGTTCCTATTGTTCCTTTATCTCAACTCATGTCGCGGACTAGTGAATGTTTCCGCACCCAAACGCTCTCCCTCTAACATAACTGAGTCGGATCGGTTGGTTTACGCTCCTGAGCTCCGCGTCGCCTTTATTCTCCCCGTTCTTTACGGGAACAAACTGAACTGCGGTGATTCTCAAACTTCTCCAGACTCATTTTTGCAGCAGCGAAAACACCACATGCACCGATATATTAAATATGACATATTAAAAAATATGTTCGAAATACGCCGTGGCTTTTAGCGGAAGAGTCCTGTGCACATTAAGGGTGAGGGAAGAAAATCGATACGGAACAGTATCGCGATATTCCACGTGGCGATAATGTATTGATCTCTTATAAAATCAATTATAAACCTTTTGGTCCTCAAATAATTAAATCAATTGCTTTTTCATTTTGCTGCAATATGTTGACAAAGTTTTTCCTTTGGAGACAATTTGCGGTGGAAAAAAGGGAATGAATCGCGATATTTAATACATCACAGTATCGCGATACTATCGAATCAGGACTCACGTATCGTGATGAAATCGAATCGTGGGCCTCTGGTGATTCCCACCCGTAGTGAACGCGTTCAAAAATATACTAACAATGCATTTCAATTAATGCAAAGAAAGAAAGAAATGTGTCAGGTATCTTATTCTACAGGAAAATAAACATTGAAAGAGAAAGAAAGATCAGATTTTAGAGATTTTGGACTGGAACCAGTTCTACTTCATACTGACCCACATCATGATACTCAGTTGTACCGAAATACAATAACCTAGATACCTAGACATTCAGTGTACTGCTTTCGGAGTGGGCGGGGCTTAAACGTCCTCCTCCTACCTCGGGTCTGACGGGGTCCTCGATGCCGACCACGACGATGCAGGTGAGCTCGTTGAGGATCTCGTTCTCGTTGTCCCAGTTGGGCTCGCCGGCCTCGGCGGGGAAGTCCCTGTAGGCCACGCAGATGGTCCTCAGACCCTCGCACGCCATGGGCTCGATCACCTTGAGCACCATCTCGTCGCGGTCCTTGGGCTTGAAGACGCGGGGCTGACCCTGGGCGTCCAAGATGCGGGAACATCTGGAGAGAGTTAAAAAAAAACAGAAAAGGTCAGTCATTGCTCCTCCGGCGGATGACCCTCTTTTTTAGTTTCACTCTCTCTCTCGGTGTCGTCTTACTTCCGCAGGACGATCTCCGACGCTCCTTTGCTGTACATGCGGTAACCTCCGTCGGCGTTCTTCAGCACCGTGCTCATGGACTTGCGGGAGGAGTTGAAGGTGTAAACCTTGTAGAGCTTCTCCTCGGGGATCTCCTCCCTGATGGGCTGGTAGTCCCTCTTCAGCTCCAGCACCAGGCCCAGCAGGGCGCACTCCGTCTTGTTGCCCACGTGGCGAGGCAGGCCGCCCTCTTTCTCCGGAGGCTGAGGAGGGACAAAAAGAGTCGGGGGGGATTTTTTTGACTTTTTTTTAAAAAGCGAGAACGAGAGATTTGTCGCCTCGGCTCGTCTCGGCGGTGCTCACCAGGATCTTGGTGGTGTACGCCGAGTTGATGGAGATGCTGTTGACCAAAACCTCCAGCGTCTCCGGCTTGATGGAGTCGGGTTCGGGGACCTTTCTGTAGTGCGTGTCGCCGACGTACGCCTGCACCACCGTCATGCGGTTCATGGTCAGCGTGCCCGTCTTGTCCGAGCAGATGGCCGTGGCGTTGCCCATGGTCTCGCAGGCGTCCAGGTGACGCACCAGGTTGTTGTCCTTCATCATTTTCTGCAATGCGGGAGGGCAGAAGCTTAGGCCTCAAAGTTGACGAACGTGAACCTTACGTTTCCCACAATCCCTCTTGTTTCCTCCCGGCTTGCTCACCTTGACGGAGTAGGCCAGGGAGATGGTGACGGCGAGCGGCAGCCCCTCGGGAACGGCCACCACCAGCACCGTCACGCCGATGATGAAGAACTTGACGAAGTACTGGATGTAGATGGGGGTGCACTCGGACAGCCAGGAGCGGCCCTGGATGCCGAAGTTGTCGATCACGAAGAAGAGGATGAGGATGATGACGGTCACGGCCGACATGATCAGACCTGGTTAGGAGGAGCACATTGGTGAGAAACGTAAACTATTACAGCAACGAGCCTGTGTTTTTGTTGCGGCGACACTTTCTGCGGTGCATTCAGGGACAATTTCTTTCTGTTTTTACTGTCGATTAAAGGCATAATAAATACATATAAGTGAAGCTTGCGGAAGTTGCTTTCATGTTCGACTTGACTGAGTGGCCTTTGAAGTATTTGCATATAAAAAGCTTGTAAAACACGCTGAAATCACAGGTGTTGTATCAGATTAAACCAAAAGGCAAAAAAAAGTATGATTGGTTTATATTTTATAAAAGGCTGCGATGCGAAATTAAGTAGGCAATATTCAAAGAATCTCACACCAAATATTAACAGGAAGCTAACCACAGAACCACAGACTGCTAATGCTAACCACAGAACCACAGACTGCTAATGCTAACCACAGAGTCACAGACTGCTAATGCTAACCACTGAGCCACAGGCTGCTAATGCTAACCACTGAGCCACAGACTGCTAATGCTAACCACAGAGTCACAGACTGCTAATGCTAACCACTGAGCCACAGGCTGCTAATGCTAACCACTGAGCCACAGACTGCTAATGCTAACCACAGAGTCACAGACTGCTAATGCTAACCACAGAGCCACAGACTACTAATGCTAACCACTGAGCCACAGACTGCTAATGCTAACCACTGAGCCACAGACGTCTCTTCAGGTGATTATTCCCTAAAGAGAACATACTTATTAATATCATATTTTTCCACTAGATCTCCCTAAATGTCACACACTTTCTTTAATAATCCCCAAAAAAGGTTTTTTCATGAATATTTGCCTCTGAGTCAGAAGCCCAGAGTGCAACAGCAGCATCAGGTGAGTCCAGGTGGAACAGAGGAATCCACTGCTCGTGTCTTTCTGCTTCACCTCACCTGTCACTCACTTTCTGCCCCAAATCCTATTCCAGTAGTTCAGAACTGACACCTGTCCTGAAAGCCCCCCTGAGGGTATTAAGGTCAATTGAAATGGCACGAAAAATACCTTCAATTCCGGGATGAATCACGCTCACACTGAAGCATCCATCCAATAAATGTGAGTGCTTTAAGAGCCTCCGCTTCGTCTTCTTCTTCGCTGGTGCCTGATCGCTCTGAGTGCTATTTAAGGATCAAAGCCAACGAGTCCAGAAAGCCTCTCGCTCTCCGTCTTCCCCCCAGAGCCAGATGACAACATCCAGGTTCATCCAGGAGCCGTTAGCCTAGCTTAGCTTAGCTAAAAGAAAACCGCACGCCGCCAAAATAAAATACATTTCTGGGTGAAATTCAGGGCGTACGTCTGTTAGTAAGCAACACAAACTCTTACTTTAATGTGAATTTATTTATTTATTGGTCAATAGACGCACCTTCCTGTTTGATGCGTATCTCATGAGACATGAACATGAAACCTCTCAATGAATCAATCCTGTTTGTAAACGTGCGCTCTGAGGTATAATCGACCCGGCTTCACTCTGGAGGAAGAGTTTCCTCTTGTTGATGATCGGCAACGACGTCCCGTCTTCCAGCCCAAGATGAACATGTCCTGCATACCCACAATGCACCTGGTGTGATCAAACTGTGTGTGTGTGTGTCTGTGTCTGTGTGTATATGTCTATATGTGTGTACGTATATGTATGTACGTGTCTGTGTGTATGTGTTTGTGTGTGTGTATGTGTTTGTGTGTATATGTGCGTGTCTGTGAATGTGTATCTGTGTGTATGTCTGTGTGCATCTGTGTCTGTATGTATATGTATGTGTCTGTGAATGTGTATCTGTGTGTCTATGTTTCTGTGTGTGTGTGTGTGTGAATGTCTCTGTCTGTTTGCTAGTGTGTGTGTGTGTGTCTGTCTGGCTCTGTGGTTGTGTGCGTGTAAATGTGTGTGCGTGTGTCTGTGAATGTGTATCTTTGTCTGTCTTGCATGTGTGTGTGTGTGTCTGTGTGCATATGTGTGTATGTGTCTGCGTGCATATGTGTGCGTATGTGTGCATGTGTGTGTGTGCATGTGTGTCTCTGTGTCTCTGTGTGTGTGTGTGTGTGCATATGTGAGCATGTGTGTGCGTGTGCATGTGTATGTGTGTCTGCGTGCATATGTGTGTGTGTGTGTCTGCGTGCATGTGTGCATAGGTGTGTGTGTGTGTGTGTGTGTGTGTCCTCACCAGCCTTCCCGATCTGCACCGCCAGCTTGGTCAGCTTCCCCTGCAGCACCGACTTCTCCTTCTTGGTCACGTTGACCTTCTTCACCGGCTTCACCTCCTCCTTCTCCTCCTTCTCCTCCGACTCGGCCGCCTCCTCGCTCTTCAGCGGCTGGATCTCCAGGGCGATGCCGTCCTGCGTTTTGGCTGGGAGGGGGGGAGGAGGAGGGGTTGATAAGGTGGAGGTGAGGGAGGAGGAGGAGGAGGGGTAAAAAGGAGGAGGAAGGTGGGACCGGGGGAGGATGAGGAGTTGGTTTATGAGAGGTCAGGAAGAGGTTCGTGAGGAAGGAGAAGGTGAAGATGAAGGAGGGAGAGGGTGATGAAAGATTGCGAAAGAGGCGGACGGGTGCAGTTTGAAGGATGGCGATGGAAGAGAGGGAGCAGACGACCAGGTGGATGATTCAAACCAATAAATAATAATAAATTACAAAACAAAAAGGAGGGAGCAGGAGGTTTGGGGGGTGAAGGGCAGAGAGGCAGAGGAAACGTTACAGATTCAGTCGGAGGAGAAAGATGGAAAACGACCAGAAAAAGACCTCAGACTCTTTTTTTTTTTTTTTTTAAACATGAGTATCATGTCGACGCCCTTTTGTCTGGACAAAGAGTCTCATCATGTACGACCACACAACATTCATGGAGGGAGAGAAAAAAAAAAAAAAAAGCTCCAAGTAGCTTTCAGAGAGATCAGCAGTTTGTAATGAAGAGCAGCAGACAGAACAGAGAACACACACACATACACACACACACACGGAGTTATAAAGTCTGGTTCGTCGCTCCTCATTTGCATAAACAAACTGCGTGTTTGCGTGTCACTTCCTGTGTGGACTGCAGCGCTGTAACGTGGAGCTTTTTTTTTTTTTTTTCCTTTCCTCGGGATCCGTTTGATCTCTGCAGCTGAATCCAGCCGCATCCAGCGGCCGCTCGTCGTGTTGCCACACCAAAGCAATGCGAGCTGGCGCCGAGTGTCAACACACAGACAGACCGACACTCGTCCGACCCGCCGATGAGCGCCGATGAGCCGTTTGGTTCTCGCCCCCCGAAACAACCGAGCCGACATTAAACAACGGGAACGCTTCCCATGCGGCGGCTACCTGAGCATCGGACCCCTTTTGGTTTGTTTTTATTGGTCAACATCACTTCCTGGAACCAACAATACCAGCAGATCATGGACATGAAGCGGGTTTAGATTCCTGGATGACGGCGCGGAGCTTTCTAGGTAACGAGAAGGAACTCCTTTATTCAAATCTAACCGGGGAATTTGAATGAAGTTGAAATATAAAATGTTTTAAATGGTGAAGCAAACATCTTTGTTACCTACTGAGGTGTTTTTTCTGCTGGAGAAACTTTTATTAGAAGTGTCCAAAAGCAAAATAAGTGATTAATAAATGTTTTTTTTTGCTTTTTCAAAGTTCAAAAGGCTGATTGGACCTCATGCAAGAACAAACAAACAGGAAAGAAGTCGCACTGAAGGATTCGTGCTGTTTCATTCATGTGCGGAGAGACGGACAGACGGCCTTCATGGTGCTTTCATGCCATCAGGGTGTTTCCATATGAAGAAGCATTTTGCATGTTAGCGAGTACGTTTTTATTCTAATAACGCGTTAACGGGTTGTGGCTGAAGCGTCGATGGACGTAGACGTTGGAGCCTTCGCTCAGTGGCCAATCACTTTGTTTTAATCCCCTTTAGATCTCATTCCTGTCTCTTTTGATCTCGTCTTATTCTCCTGCTTCTCCCGCCTCTCGTCTCGGTGCCTTTATTTTCTGGCGTAAAGCTCTTCGGATCGGCCTCGCCGGCTCAATCGAGTGCGTTCTGGTTTCAATAAAACAATAAAGTTATGGTTAAAAGTGGTGCGACGTTGCATTGCGTCCTTCAGACCGGACAGACTGAAGCCTGAACGCTGCGGGCGTCGTAAAAGTCACCTTCATGGCAGAAGTATGGTTGTTATGGCGAGCATTAAACTGGACAGGTGTACCTAATAAAGTGGCCACTGAGGGTACGCCGGCGTGTTTATCGACTGATGTAATAAAGCTGATGCGTTAATAACTGAAATCCCATTTGAGACTCGACTCCAGACATTTATCATTTCCACCAGTTCGCAAAACACGTTTGTGAATTAATCTAAACGCTGAACTCGTGTTTTTTTGTCTGCTAATTTATGACTTGAAGCGTGAAAAACTTGTGGAGCGCCGATGAGACTGATGACAAACCTCACGGAGGTTCTCCTCCTCGTCTTCATCACATTTACAACGAGGACGAGCGAAACCCGACGGAGAGGAACGTGTTCTTGCATGAGGACTCGTCGGCCACGAGGACCGGTTCTGTTCTCAGCTCGCTGCTCGGGTTCTGTTCTCAGCTCGCTGCTCGGGTTCTGTTCTCAGCTCGCTGCTCGGGTTCTGTTCTCAGCTCGCTGCTCGGGTTCTGTTCTCAGCTCGCTGCTCAGGAGGAAGTGGAGGAAACAGCAGGAAGTGGATCTTTAACGTGGAGCAGCGAGTTCATCTGGACACTTCATGTGGAGCCAGAATCATTTATTCATTATGGTTCATGCACACAGAGTCACACGTATGTTGGATTTACCAAAATAAATCTTTCTGCACATTTGTGAATCTTTATGCATTTATGCGCATTTGTAAATTTGTATGCACATTTGTAATCTTTATACGCATTTGTGAATGTTTGTGCACATTTGTAATCTTTGTGCACATTTGTAATCTTTGTGCACATTTGTTTATGCACATTTGTGAATCTTTATGCACATTTGTTTGTGCACATTTGTAATCTTCATGCACATTTGTAATCTTCATGCACATTTGTAATCTTTATGCACATTTCTTTATGCACATTTGTTTGTGCATATTTGTAATCTTTGTGCACATTTGTTTATGCACATTTGTGAATCTTTATGCACATTTGTTTGTGCACATTTGTTTGTGCATATTTGTGAATCTTTATGCACATTTGTTTGTGCACATTTGTAATCTTCATGCACATTTGTAATCTTTATGCACATTTCTTTATGCACATTTGTTTGTGCATATTTGTAATCTTTATGCACATTTGTTTATGCACATTTGTAATCTTTATGCACATTTCTTTATGAGCGTCTGTGAATCTTTCTGTGTGCATGAACCATAGCTGAGGTTGTTCTGGCTTCATACGTCGAGTCCAAACCTCCATCTCGGTGACGGCTTCACAGAGTTATCAGAAGTTTCCCTTCTTTATTTTTGTTGTTGTTGTTGTTGTTGTCACGTTCCGGCGAGACATTTAGGCGCTCTGAATGTGCGCAGGACGCGTCGGTGTCAAACCAGGAAGCTGCGGCGCTTCATGCACACGGTCCGCTCTGGAAACAAAGCCACAACATGGAACTAACTGACACAGCGTCACACAGGACAGGACTGAGACCCACGGACCAACCACAGGACTGTCAAACAAGGAGGCGCAGCACTGAAACCATGGGAGAGCGCACGGCGGGCAGAGAGAGGAGGGGGAGTGTCCTGACAGTCCAATAAAAAAAAAATTAAAAAAAAGAAAGAAGAGAAAAAAGCAAGTCAAGAAACAGAAGACGAACTCAAATGGATCAAACCCCTGGAGGGGAGGAGAAATAAAAGAACGTTTAAGAAAAGAAAAAAACAACAGCGATGCAGAACCACGACAGAGATAAAAGACAGGTGGAGGAAGAGGAGGAAGAGGAGGAGGAAGAGGAGGCTGCGGCAGACTTTCAGCAACACAGAAGAGTCACAGAGGAGAAGGAGGGAGTCAAACAGCGATTACGAGACAACATGGAGTCCCGAGCAACACCCTGCGAGGAAGGCAACAGTGAAGAGAACTGAGAGGAATCAATAATCAATAATCATAAAAAAAAGAAAGAAAAGGAGACACAAACGGAGCAGACGACAGCCCACAGCCCAGTAATACTGCAAGGGTGCAACTCCCACAAACACAGCTCGCTTCAGCCAAAAGGAAACACCGTTTGGATCAGTTGGGTCACATTCATCAGGGTAGAATACATGAGTGTGTGTGTGTGTGTGTGTGTGTGTGTGTGTGTGTGTGTGTGTGTGAGTGTGTGTGTGTGTGTGTGTGTGTGTGACGGGGGAAACATTTTAAATCCTGCACTCGCTCTCAAAAACAACCTTTTTTTTTTCCTTCTTTAAAAACACCTCCTGCCTCCACATGTTTCAAATTAAAAGCCTTCCAGCAGCTCAACAACAAACAACAACAAAA
Source organism: Clinocottus analis (assembly GCF_023055335.1). NCBI lineage: Eukaryota > Metazoa > Chordata > Actinopteri > Perciformes > Cottidae > Clinocottus > Clinocottus analis. The sequence goes on from NW_027176065.1 coordinate 591,876, forward strand.
AACAACAAAAAGGACATAATAGCACCTTTTCCTGGAAGGCTTTTAATGTGAAACATCTGCAGGATGTTTTCATTCATTTAACAGTAATCGAGAAAAAGCAAAAAAAAGAGGAACAACAAGGCAACAGAAGGAAGCGGCTTGAGGGGATGAACACAGGACGGGCGTCACAAAGAGAGAGAGAGAGCAGCGCAGCGGTGAGATGACATGACGGACCGATGCAAATCCTTCTGTTTCTAGAAGCTCGGTCCACTTCTTGAACTCGTTTGCACGAACGCAACAGGAAGTAACTCCACCACTCTGCTGCTCTCATCACTCTGAACGCCGGTGTTGTTTTCACGCCGTCGTTTTTTGTTTATTTCCACCGCTGTTGTGGTCGTTGTTTCCTGTAATTTTACACAACGAGTTTAGAAACCGGCTCGTTTCACGGCGGGAACCATTCTGATGGATGATTGATTGTTTTTAAAACCGCGGTTCAAGCTCCTGCTTTTTGTTTCTGAGGTTGTTCTCGTCTCGCGCGACAGTAAACAGAACATCTGTGTTTGTTTAGTTGAATTTTGATTTTTGAGACGTTGAATCGGGTTGCCGGGCGGATCGATAGTCAATAAAAATAATCCTGAGTTGAAGCCTTAAAATTCCCTTTTTTCCTGGTAGCATTTTATTCACAGCGAAGTAGAAATCAGGAAGGTAGAAGCGTTATTAACCGACTGTTGAGGGTTCGATTTAAAGCTGCGTTCATAGTTTTTTTGGCCACTAGGGGGCAGAAGAACTCCACCGCAAACCTGACGGAAACATAATAAGAAGTAAAAAACATATTTTTTGCTTTTACATCCAGCAGGAACAAAGTCACTGAAGCTAAAAAACAAACAGAAACCAAAAAGTCTGAGTCTAAAGCGGCGAATGAGCTCAACAGAGCGCCGAGGAATCTATTAACTCAAATATCTACAACTCAAATACTGCACCTTGAGTTTGAGGTACTTTGAATCAAGCATTTTGATTTCATCCAACTTCATACTCCTCCTCCTGTAAATCTCAGAGGACATTTGACCTTTTAATCCCCTACGTTTGTCCAACAGCTTCCGTTACTCTTCAGATTACAGTCATTAATCCCCTCCTCCTGTCCAGTGAGAAGCTCTTCCACAACCTCCAGATGTGGCCATTTTGAATTAAATTCACTATTTCTTCTCTCGAGAAACACAAACTATTCACAAACAGATGAAACGAGGCTGTTTTACTCATCTGATTAAAGATTACAGCAACAAAACAATGTACGAAGAGGAGCAGCAGTAATATTAACCCAGAAACATCTTAAACATACCGACAGGGAACATTACTGCACTTTAACATTTCATTCTAAGTAAATTCTGCTCATCGTACTTACAAACGTTTAATTAAGTGGTAAAAGCTCGTTGGAGTATTTTCACTTAAAGAGCAGCTGAACCTCTAAAGCAGCTTTTTCCAGTGGAAACCAGCGAACACGAGGAATTAGCAGCGTTGTTTGTGATCGCGTGACAATAAACAGCCGCAGAAGACGCGTTGCGCTCCGACTGAAGACGTTAAAAACCCGTTTAGTTTGTGTTTGTTTCCTCTTTCAGTGGAAAAGGACCTGAACGCGTTTCCTTCCAGCTCTGAAGCTGCTCCTGTGTTTCTACTGGAGGTCGTCTGAGACCGCCGCGCTGCCAATTATTACTGAGTGCAGAGAAGGTGACGAGCGTCCAAGAGCAAGAGTGTGTGTGTGTGAGTGTGTGTGTGTGTGTGTGTGTGTGTGTGTGTGTGTGTGTGTGTGTGTGTGTGTTTTCTGTGTACATCAAGAAGCATTCTGTCCACAGCAGATGCTCCAACCGTGGGAGGTCGAGAGGGAGGGGAGCAGTGTGTGTGTGTGTGTGTGTGTGTGTGTGTGTGTAAGTGTGTGTGTGTGTGTGTGTGTGTGTGTGTACAGACAGCTTGCAGAGGAAGTTGGACATGTGTTGGATCACACGGGACAGTGAGGACGGATGGCGGGTCGAGTTTTGGAGGTTGGAGCGATGACGTCATCGACACAAACACACAGCCGTCGGATGTTAAAATATCGGGGGGGGGGGGGGGGCGCTTGATTTTTTTTCTTTCCCGACACGTGAAGGACGCCTCGGAGGTCGGGCCGGCGCCCTCACATGGCCTCACCGGGTGGAGCGACGAGAACTTTAAATACATTTTGTAGAGAAATGATCCTGAAAGAATAGTCGAATTTGTGCAAACAAAATGTTTTAGTGTACTTAATAAATACACTTTGTGTTAGATTTTAACAACCTCAGCACACAACAATGACCTCGTGGATATTACTGTCATCTCGTTATCTAGCTAATAAATACGATACCGCAGAATAACGCTGATTCATCTTTAACGACGAAGAGAAGAGCTCGTTTTCATGAAAGTAGTTCATTTGACGCGTGAAGCGTGATCTGAGTGTAACATTAATATAACTTACTAAACGTCAGCCAGGTAACAACTACTTTCATTATCGCGATTATTTTAGTGAGGAATAAGTCTATAAAAATCAGAAAATAGAAATTAAAATGTCCCAAAACCCAACACGACATGGTAATAATATGTATATAAACATTGAAGAGGAAATAGAAGCGAGATGTTCACATTTAAAGCTCCTTCATGTCTAAATGGAATAAACAGGACACCATAATCGTTTCTGAGATTTAAATTCAGAGTCACAGTTATAGTTTTTAATTCTCTGGCAGCTCTAAAACTCGTTGGTTTAATGAGCAAAAGCCTCAAAGAGTGAGAGAGAGAGTGATTCCTGTGTGCCAACGTGAAGAATATCAAACACAAACTTTTACTTCCCCTCAAATTAAATTACTCTCCGGACAATTTCTCCACTAAATAAATTTAAAAAATTTAAAAAACAATTCGCCGCGTGCTTCAAAACCGTCTCGGCACGCGCCCGGATTTAAAAAAATGAAAAAAATGGCGGCGGAGAAGAGAGGAAATCGCCGTTAACCCCCGCCCCCCCAACTGAGTGATTGGCTGTCAAAGACTTGAAGGTTGAGAGTTGCACCCTTTTACAGGTAAAGCAAGGCGAGAGAACGTCCCCCTTTATACAGCAGAGAGAGAGAGAGAGAGAGAGAGAGAGAGAGAGAGAGAGAGAGAGAGAGAGAGAGAGAGAGAGAGAGAGAGAGATGGACTGGACACTCCCCTCCTGCCGCTGAGTGGAGGGTGAGGAGGGCGAGAGCAACAGGAAGGATGGAGCGACAGAGAGGACAGGTGGATGGATGGAGGGGTTACCTTTGTTGCGATTTTCGGGGGGTCCTTGTTTTTTACCTGTTCGGACAGAGAGAGAGGCGGAATGCTGAGAAGATGGCTCAAAAGAAAAAGATCAACTCAAACTGAGGGAGAACACAAAGGTCAAACTGATAGAAACCCGTGTGCGTGTGTGTGTGTGTGTGTGTGTGTGTGTGTGTGTGTGTGTGTGTGTGTGGTGGGCAGCAATGGACCAATCAGAGGAGAGAGACACGGCACTTTAAATATAAGAAGCGTTTGATTGGGGATTTTTTTTTTTTTTTTTAAACGACGACATCATTGGTTTGAGTCGCCGCACTGATTGTGTACTTGTACATCAGTTGTACACACTCGGTGTATTGATTGTGTGGTATATAACGCAGTTGTTTGTGTCGTACAGAAAAGCAGCAACCATGCGTGTTGTTTTTATTATTGCTCCTTCTTCATAACTCTTTATGACATTTACTGTTTGTACTGTTTTTTGTAAGATGCTGAACTGCTTTATCGATAATATATTGATCAATAATCCAATTCAACAGACTCACATATTTATAAAATCAGGTTTGTCGCAGCACAAAACAATTTAGCCGTTTTTAAATTTGAAAAAAAAAAAAAAAACACTTTCCAGAATGTTTGTCGGCCATTTTGGATTCAACTGAAATATCTCAACTACGATCAGAATGATTTTCATGACATTTGTAACATTTACCGATCAGAACAATCCCGTTGATGTGACTCATTTGTGGAGGAAACCTCCAGGACGTCGTCTACGGCCGGACGTTGGAAGTTTGACGGGTCGACATTTAAAGGAATAGTTCACCAACAATACTACACATTGTACATTAGTGCTCTCTTCCCAAGGCGAGAGTTTACCTTTCTTTGTTTTTGGGTGAACTATTCCTTGAAGGGTTAAGTCATCCCTGGCTCTGGTCTGGCAGGTGCAACAGTCTCTTTCTCATTTATTAATCACCCGTCGCCTCCACCGTCGACTTCTCATTACAAAAAAGCCGGGAAATTCAACGATTGATCAACAATTATTGATCAGATAAATGACAAGAGGAGTATTTTCCTCCACAGGGGCATTGACTTCCTGTTGCTCTTAATATGGAGCTCTCCGCTTTTATTGTGAAAGGAGGTTTGGCAAGGTCAAAGCCAACACACACACACACACACACACACACACACACACACACACACACACACACACACACACACACACACACACACACACACACACACACAGCTCTTTGTTAATCAGCTCGTGGTATGTGATTGATGACAAAGACTGAACTGATGCAAGTATGTCTGTGTGTGTGTGTGTGTCTGTGTTTGTGTTAGATAACCAGAGGGTGCGACTTCACATCAGCACATGGATGTGTGTGTGTGTGTGTTTTAATGTGTATTCCTGTGTGTTAAGTGGGCTGACGCAGCCATGCGTGACAGTAAAGTGTCTGTCTGCTGTTACCAGAGACTTCAGAGACGCACAACACTGTGTGTGTGTGTGTGTGTGTGTGTGTGTGTGTGTGTGTGTTCTTGTACTTCTTCTGTCTTTGTGAGGACTAATTAAAGTTTCAGACTTGGCGTGGAACATATTATAAGTGAGGACTGTTTTTTTTTTGGGTGTAAAATGAGGAACACTTATGGAAGCGTTCAGGTTCAGTTCGAGGATGAAGCATCAGGCCTCACGCGCATGAAGGAGCTCCGTTTCTGCTCATCTTCACTTTAATTGGAGTCAAATATTAGAAACTGGTCTCGTTGTCCTCATTTGGAATTCATAACTGGTTTGGATCTTTTTTTTTTTAAAAGGAGGCTGAAGTGTAAAACCCCCCGAGCGCCTCTCTCTCTCCGCTGAGCTGGTACATTCAGCCGGTTCACAATGAATGCCTGACAAACTCAAAACTTTAGCCAGTAAAACAAATGATCAGACAAAAAACAAACTAAAGAAAAGGAAACCATGAGTAAAAAAGGGGGTTAGCGTGATCACAAGCAAATCAAAAGCAATAGAGGCCGACTGCAGGAGCCCGGCGGTTCACATCGAACCGCTCGGGGAGGAGCTGCCAGGATCTTCAGGACTTTTTTTGAAGGGTTCCACTTCAAAAAAACAAAACAAAAAAAGCCACCGAGGGACGTTTGGTACATTAAACGCTGCCAAATGGATTGTTAGCACAGTGCGGTGGCCGTGAACTACCGTGAATAAATGAGACCAGGACGGATCGTTTGTCAGGTGACCCACCGGACAGATCGGTGGTTATTGTCAGTTTTAAGGTCTGTAATGTTCACAATGACACGATAACAATCTAAATGAATTAGAGCAAAGCCTCCCATCTACACACTATTCAGTTTACAGTATTAACAATGGAAGATTAACCCTTGACATTATTAATAATTAAAACCAAGAGCTCCCTGATTAATTTCTTAATTTTGAAACTTCACTCCCCGACTTAAACTCTCATTCGGTCTCCATTTTCTTTTTATGTTTAAGTGCTATGTAAAATAAATCAATATTAAATAAATTAAAAGAGAACTTAATGTTGACAAACGTATTGGGAGAATTCAGGAGGGGTGAGGGAGAAAAATCGATAAAGCACAGTATCGCGATATTGTATCGATACACAGAAGTATCGATCTTTTATTAATTTAATTATGAACCTTTTGGTCCCCGAATAATAAAATAATAGCAATCAATAGCTTTCTCAGCATTTTTTTCAGTTTGCTGCAATATGTTGACAAAGTTTTTCCTTTGGAGACAAAAAAAGGGAATAAAATTGCAATATTTAATATATCGCAGTATCGCGATAGAATCGAATCGTGGGACCTCCGATAATTCAACATCATTTTAATGACGCGAAGCGCAGTTTAACAACGATATGAGCAGATATATTCTCTCTCTCTCAGGCAAAGTCTTGTAAGCTTCTCAGCCAACGTCAGCAGCTCGCAGTAATTACAAACTCACAGGACAAACTCTTTGGATGCAGAGCGTCTCTCGTACTACAAACCCCATTCACACCACTCCAACATGTGGAGAGATCCAAACCCCTGCCTGTGCCTCGTTAAGCTGTCTGAGCTGCGATTGGACAATCGGCGTTATGGCGGTCGGGAGGGGGGAGGGGTTTAGCGAGAACGGCCAATTAGAAGAAGAAGAAAAAAAAAAGGTCCTGTCGTACACTTTGTGTTGTGTTTAGTTGTCGTTCAGCAGACGTGACCACTAGCGGTGAACTCATCCGTGGTCTCATTTATTCACTCGAGTGATCTGTTGAGGCTCACTAATGTTGGAACGCTGCAGTTTGGACCCTTCAAACAGCTGTTTCCAGCTCGGACTGGAGGAACTCGACCTGGAGACGGCGTCGGCTGAACTTCAAAATCAACACCGGCTGACACAGAAAAAAACACGTGCAAATATTTCCAATCTGCACTGTTCAAACAGTCGAGTAGAAATATTCAGAAGCGGACACGATGATAGTTGTCTTTCTTTTCCTCCACACACTTCACACACTTTTTTTTAGTGTACTCTTATGACCTTCAACACTTCAGCGGCGAGTGGGCTCGGCTTTAGTCTCGCGTCTTACTTTTCTTGACCTTCTTCTCTTCGCTGCTCTCGCTGGCGCCCAGCAGAGTGAAGATGATGCCGGTTTGAGAGTTGAGGCCGACGGCGGACACCACCATCCTGCCCGATCCCTCCATGACGTGGGTCCCTGAGGAGAGATTCAAACCACACCAGTCACAACTGGATCCTTACTTTTTTACCTCATGAAATACTAGTTGAGGCGTATTTCCTTTTCCCCAGCTGCATATTTCAATACTTAAAAAAAGTCAACATTTTAACTTAAAGTTTGAAGGATCCATCTTGGGGCCACTACTTTTTAATCTTATAGTGTGTTACCGCTTTATAGGTCATAAGGAGACATGGAATATATTTCTATGCTGATGACACACATCTTTCTTTCTATGTTGAAGACACACGTTTCTTTCTATGCTGATGACACATACTGTATGTTTCTATGTTGAACACACATCTTTCTTTGCTGATGACAACATCTTTATTTCATTGCTGATGACACTTCTTTCTTTGTCGAAGACACACATCTT
>NW_027176065.1:604225-619225 GCF_023055335.1 Clinocottus analis
TCTCGGGTGAGGTGTTGTGATCGTCAGAGGAGATGAAGGAAGACGAGGGGTTGTGAAAGGAGAGGAAGTGAGATGAGAGGAGTTTAAACGAGGTGAGATGAAGTGAGAGGACATTACGAGACTGGCTGACGTGAGCTGAAAGGAGATGAAGTGACGTGATCTGAAAGATAGCGAGAAAGTAATGTGAGATGCAGTGAGAGGAGTTGAAGTGGTCATAAGATGCAGTGAGAGGAGTTGAAGTGGTGATAAGATGCAGTGAGAGGAGAGGAGTTGATAGGACACAGTAAAAGGTGTTGAAGTGGTGATGGGAAAGGAGTTGAAGTGATGATAGGATGCAGTGAGAGGAGTTGAAGTGGGGATAGGATGCAGTGAGAGGAGTTGATGTGGTGCTAGGATGCAGTGAGAGGAGTTGATGTGGTGATAGGATGCAGTGATAGGAGTTGAAGTGGGGATAGGATGCAGTGAGAGGAGTTGAAGTGGGGATAGGATGCAGTGAGAGGAGTTGAAGTGGGGATAGGATGCAGTGAGAGGAGTTGAAGTGGGGATAGGATGCAGTGAGAGGAGTTGAAGTGGGGATAGGATGCAACATGGGGTTTGGTGGTATGAAATGAGGTAAAAGGAGTCGAGGAGGCCGTCTTTGGCGACATGGTGTAATTTGAGCTGAGCGATGTAAATGAAGCGCTTCAGATGGAAGCGTATGATCTTCAGTATTTGCTCAGCAGACGAGAGCACCTGAATAAACGTGTGCGTGAAAGCAGCGGCAGCGTCTGTCTGAGCGCTCTGAGGTTTAGAGCAGCAGCAGAAACACGACGCGCTGGCGCACTAACACAGATTTTAAAAATACTCCGGCTGTCAGAGTCATCAGCGGCCATCTTTCATCACGTTCGCTTCAAAAGGCCGGTTTGATCATCCCGAAGCCGGCGATTGACGCCGAAAGCTCCCGTCGAAACTAAAACAAACAAAAGCAGAGCCGCAGAGCACCTTTACATGTTTGATCGATAAAAGTCTGTTTTTTTTTTCATGTGGTTCGTTTCCCTCCTTCTGGTTTAATGCTGCGATTGCGGCGGCGGAGAGGTTTTCATCTGGCGGCGGCGGCGGCTCGTTGTGTTTGTGAACGTCCCGGCGGAGACGCAGATTAAAGCTCCGCCACGATGTTCCAGCAGTCGCCTGTCACAGATGTTTATGAAACGCCGCTTGCAGCAGAAAATGAGACTCCATTTGGTCCCAAAAAAAAAAAAAAAACCAGGTCTAGCGGCTTTTATCAGCCGCCGCGCAGCCTCATCTTTTACCGCGCGGCGCTTTTCGCTTCCATTCATTCTGCCTCTCGACTGATGACGCGACAGCAGCCGGGATTAATGTCCACTCCCATTGTTCTGGATGTTTGATGTCCACCACAAATGTCCTCTCTCTCTCCCCCACGTTGCAGAACCAGCTTTATTAGACTCTACAAATCCTCCATCTTCGTCTCCGTCGTTTTTTCCCCACTGGCGTGCCCCAGCTGGACTGGCGTGCCCCCTGACACAAGCGGAGGCTGATGTCTTTGGCCCTCGGCTGCATCGGATCAATTTCAAAAGGGGTCGAAACCAAAAAAAAGCGTGAAGATGTGCTCCGATAGAGCACAAAGCAAATGTCAGAGGCGGATTTGAGCAATGCCGGAGTTGAGTTGCAAGTTCTGGGGTCAGGCAACGAAGACGCAACCTTTCAAGATGGAAACGATTCCCAAAAAAAAATAAGTGAAAAATGTGCTCACATTCTGAGGCTTTACGGGTCGAATTCATGAACAGAACGAGTTTCTGTGGAGTCGAAGTCACAAAAAATATGAAATTTAAATTCAAATTGCGGAGCAGCAGTTGCGGGGAAAAGTGCAAACACATAAATTGACAGTCACTCGTGTCTATGGATGTAACCGTCTAAATAATTTGTCCAAAAAAACATCCGATCCAACAGAATTATTCTCTTCCTCTAAATAAAAATGTTCTGCACTGATTTTTTTCTTTCCGCACCACTCGTCATCGACTCTGATGTTTTTCCTTTGGTCTTTCCTGACATCTGAAGCCCTTTTCACTGAGTTTAAAAATGCATGAAGATAAGTGGCGTAATAGCACGCAATGGTGTGCGGTGACACATAAGTCACGCACACCACACACACACACACACACACACACTCACGCCACATATCTTTTAGCCTTCGAGCATCACATTTTCAAACAAATGGTAAAAAAAACAACACAAAACAAACGTACAGCTGTGCTGAAGGCATTTCCAAAAAACCCCAAAGAATCTTTTTACCACCTGGATGTAGAACTTTTCTGTCCTCCGCACCGCAAAAAACATGCATCACCACCTATATTTCCTCTCCATGAAGCTCGACACTTCATATCCGCGAGACAAATATAAAGATACTTTGCTTAAAAATATAAAATATTGGAAAGTTTTTCAGCTTCGACTTTGGCGAGACACCGACGACCAAAAGGAAAGAGACGGACGCACTCAAGTACCAGATTATGAATTTATACTTCCTCAGTATGAGTCCTGAAGTCCATCAAAGATCTCGGAGACATTTAAAAAAAAAATAAAAAATCACCACACCGCATCTCCTCTGGATTATCAAACACATTCTGTGTCGGCTGGAGGATTATTCCAGCGAGCTCTCACCGTTGTGTCGGCTCATCTTCAGCCTGCAGTCAGACTTCTGCGTCTCTCAGGGTATTAACGGGTGAAGTTATGAGGAAAACAACATTTACCCAGACGATATCTGGATGCCTGAGCTGTACAAATAGAACTGTTATCTTATAATATAAGAAAAAAACACCTGAATCTCCTCAAATGTTCTAACAGCTATAAAAAAGCAAATCGACGTGATCGAGGACACGGGCGCGAGTGACCTTCGTCGGTGCCGGTTCATGGTCTCTGCTGCAAAGCCCAAAACACCCAAAAGACTCCAGAAGACCTGGACTCCATCCAGGTGTGTGTGTGCTCCTGACCCGCGGGTCGAAAGAGGCAGCAAGGAGCCGGGACTCGACGCCGAGCATCGAGAACCAGAGAGGAGAAAAAGGCTGAGGATCTACCCAATGATCGCCCCAATGATCTCCAACAATCTCCCTGACGATCTCCAACGATTCCCCAACAATCTCCCCAATGATCGCCCCAATGATCTCTAACGATTTCCCCAACAATCTCCAACAATCTGCCCAACGATCTCCCAAATAATCCGACCAACGATCTCCAACAATCTCCCTGGCAATCCCCAACAATCTTCAACAATCTCCCAGACGGTCACCAACAATTTCCCCAACGATCTCCAAGAATCTCCCCAACGATCTCCCAAATGATCCTACCAACGATCTCCAACAATCTCCCAGACGGTCTCCAACAATCTCCCAGACCATCTCCTTTGCTCATGAAGGTCACGGAGCGGCATCACGGTGAGACCGTCGACCGGCTTAAAAGTTCCTCGCAGTAACTTTTAAATCCTTACTAATAATAAAATGCAGTGTGTGATTTGTATTGGAAGGGACTGTTTTGCTAAAAGAACATCAGATTCAATAGAAGAGTTTAATTTGCATTTCCAGACACTCGGCTGCAGAGAGACGCAACGACTGAGCTCCATAAAATCCTCAGGCAAATAAAAACTGAAGCCATTTACCCAACAAATCTACATATATTTCATATTTGTGCCTCTCGCCAATGTCAGCTGGCCCCTCGAGGAGAAGTGGGTTCAGCTAATGGATGCTCTTTATAGGTTTCGGGCGGGTTTCAGAGCGCGAGATCGACTCTGGACTCCAGATAATATCTCATCTTAGTCCACTGAGAGACGACACGGAGACGTGAAGATGGTTGCATGTCTTGGTGTTTCTCTCCCTCTTGCTGATCACTGAGAGGAGCTTTCTACTTCAACTAGCAGAGACATGGATGACCTGAGGCTCTGTGTGTGTGTGTGTGTGCATGTGTGTGTGTGTGCATGTGTGTGTGTGTTCGTTACAGTGAAGGAGACTCGGGTCACGCAGCTCAAGCTGAATCTCAGATTGGATGCTGACTTCTCACACCATGGAGCTCGAAGGGATCCGACACGCCAGCAGGCCGAGAAACCTCTGAACTTAGCACAGTGTGTGTGTGTGTGTGTGTGTGTGTGTGTGTGTGTGTGTGTGTGTGTGTGTGTGTGTGTGTGTGTGTGTGTGTGTGATATTTGCTCAGTACATCTCTCAGTCGCTGTGCTTGAAGCACATTAAAGAGATCTTTATTATGTAAAAAACAACATTAACACTAATATGGGTTATAATTGTGTTACATCACTAAATCCTCTCGTGGTCTGTTTGTTCGTGAAGTGCGACGACTCTCTTGAACTCTGCGTTTCGTCGTCTTCGCCGTTCATTAACCGAGACATGAAGGAGGAAACTCTCCGCGGACCAAACCGACTGATCGTCTTATCGGCGCCGCGTCGTTACGTTCGGTTCTGAAACAACAACTTAATTGTTCCATAAAATATCTGCTCCTCTCTTGTGACAATGCAGGAGGAACACCGAGTGTTCAGACAAGATAAACACAAAGTAATGGTGGTGAACGCTAATGGGGAATAAACCTGCTTTTGTGTGGCTATGTGGATGGTGTACCATGAGTATACTACTCATTGTATGAATAGTTTGTCACATTCATGTAACTCTGTTACGTTGCTCATTCTGGTCACATGACCATCCTGATAGAGGATCCTCCTCTGTTGCTCTATGAAGGTTTCTTCCCTTTTTTCACCTGTAAAAGGGTTTTTATTGTCTTTATTTGGGGAGTTTTTCCTGATCCGATGTGGTTGAAATGCATTTTGTAGTCGTGCTAGAAAGCTAAGCTAAGCTAGCTTTCACTTTCTCCCAAATGAATATCGTCAATGAAACTCAATGTGCCCGTTTTAGGTTAACCCCGGGTCAATAACGTTAAGATTCCCGGGCTGAGAACCGCCGATACGGCGGGTGAATTACACGTCAAAGGCGGTTGCATCGATTTTTTCCCGCCAAAACAAGCCAAGAAGTATTGATCATGCCGCTTAAGATTCATGTATCTATCGGGAAAAATACAGAGAGATAAAGACAGAACGAGCCGAGAGCCACAAAACATCCGTTTCTACGCCGCCGGTTGACAGGAAATCGGTCATGAGTCCAGAATATATCTGGCGCTCTCATCCGATCGTTCTTATGATGAATAAATACATTATTATTTAAGCTTCACGGTGTTTTTCAACCTTTTATGAAGCCGCTAAACCAATGCATTTTATTTGATCTTGGCGCCTGGTTGTTGGTCTCACTACTCAAACATCAGGACTATAATTCCGTGATTTTTCGATGACAGCCGGGCGACTGTTAAAAGTCCATTTTTAGCTCTCGGTCCTGGATGTTTGTCTGAAGAAAACAAACTCCTTCACATGAAGAACCAGTAAAAAAAAGTGACATTACAGAGACAAAAAGAAGTCGTCTCTCCGGTGACAGAACGTAGTCAGAAATAGACGTTTATTTTTAGGGCCGCGTGTCGCTTCGCGGATCTCTTCGTCAACCCGGGTCTCGTTTTGAATAAAGTTTTTTTTTTTAAACCGGCTGTGTCGCTCCGGCCCTGTGCGTCCTCTCGACATGAAGGACACAGATTTTATAAAATGATGAACACGAGGACGATCAATGACTTTCAAAGAGGCGGCAGACGGATTCATCAATACACATTAACCAGCGGGGAGGGACTGAGCCGCGTGTGTGTGTTTGTGTTTGTAGTATTGTGTACACACACACACACACACACACACACACACACACACAATGACAGTCAGCGGCTGACTTTACAGGCTGAAAGTTAGAGCAGCTGAAGAGGAAACGAGTGATTAGCGGCGCCAGAACAAGAGAGCTGATTCAGAAACGCGGCTAAAAATAACCGCGCAAAGTCGCTGACTGCGAACACAACGCTTCTGTTGCCGAGCTCGTGGGGTCGGCGCGCAGCCGACCGGCTATCAGACGGAAGAAGTGAAGTGTGTGAACAACTGTCACGCTTGAGGACGCGCGGGGTGAGATGGAGGGGGGGGCGGCCATGTTTACACAGCGGCCGCGTTTACACGACCGCGTGGACGCAGATCAGCGTGACGCGAGGATCTGATGAGCGGCGTGCGAACGCTTCCATGCAGGTTTCACTTCAGTTCATGATGCTTAATAATGTGCACATGAGCTGCACATGAGCTGCGTGCTGTCGTCGCCTCGCTCCGCGCGGGCTAGCTTTGAGTCGCTAGCTTTGAGTCGCTAGCTTTGAGTCGCTAGCGGCGGAGTCGCTAGCGGCGGAGTCGCTAGCGGCGGAGTCGCTAGCTTTGAGTCGCTAGCGGCGGAGTCGCTAGCGGCGGAGTCGCTAGCGGCGGAGTCGCTAGCGGCGGAGTCGCTAGCGGCGGAGTCGCTCGCCTCTTCTTCGATGCGACGAGCCGACGTTACCGCACGCCGACGGAGGGGCTTTTATTGTGAAATTGCAGTCAAAAGCAAATCAAGGTCACGAGCCGACTGCTGCTGGGGAACCGAGTCGGTGTCAGAGGGAGATTTTTAATGACCTGCTGAGAGCGAGCCGTTTGATGAAGCGCTGCAGATGACAGACTCCACGGTGGCTTTTCTTTTTTTATTTTGAGAGAGAGAAAGACCTCCAACACATCCGCAGAGTAAACAAGTCGCACAGCACGGAGTCCAGCCAATTAAAAAGGCCAAAGGCCAATTATTGACTTCTGTTTATTTCATTATAGCGACACGAGGCGGTGAATCGGCCCCTCCCCCTCCTGGTTTGTTTGGCTGCTCTGTAAACAGACGCACCAGTTACTCTACGTCCGTTGCATGTGTTGCATGTGTTGCATGTGTTGCATGTGTTGCATGTGTTGCATGTGTTGCATGTGTTGCATGTGTTGCATGTCTTCACCGGCTGGGAAAACGTAAATTCCCACGATGAAGACCAGATGATCTGGTTGAAAGCTCTAAAAAGATAAACTCCTCACGTCGGCCTCCTGATCCGTCTGCAGTTCAACGAACGCGATATCGCAAACATTAAAGTACATGAAGCACAACAACCGCTCTGCAGCTCTTCAGCAGACACACACACACACACACACACACACACACACACACACACACACACACACACACACACACACAGACAGAGAGATAATCTACGACCCGTTCAGCCGGTAAATTACATCCAAACACTGAACTACAAATCAATTAAAGTGCTGCGTCGATATGAATAAATGAACATTTTAAGGAAAGGGCCACAGCGCAGGAAGTCGTAACTTCTTCTTCTTCTAATTCTTCTCCTTCTTCTCCTCATTCTTCTTCTTCTTCTTCTAATTCTTCTCCTTCTTCTCCTCATTCTTCTTCTTCTTCTTCTAATTCTTCTCCTTCTTCTCCTCATTCTTCTTCTTCTTCTTCTCATTCTCCTTCTCATTCTTCTCATTCTCCTTCTTCTCCTTCTTCTCCTTCTCCTCATTCTCCTCATTCTCCTTCTTCTCCTCCTCCTTCTTCTCCTCATTCTTCTTCTTCTCCTCATTCTCCTTCTTCTCCTCATTCTTCTTCTCCTCATTCTTCTCATTCTTCTTCTTCTCATTCTTCTTCTCCTCCTCATTCTTCTTCTTCTCATTCTTCTTCTCCTCATTCTTCTTCTCCTCATTCTTCTTCTCCTCATTCTTCTTCTCCTCATTCTTCTTCTCCTCATTCTTCTTCTCCTCATTCTTCTTCTTCTCATTCTTCTTCTCCTCATTCTTCTTCTCCTCATTCTTCTTCTCCTCATTCTTCTTCTTCTCATTCTTCTCATTCTTCTCCTCCTCCTCCTCCTCCTCCTCCTCTTCCTCCTTCTTGTGAAGAAGAAGAACTAACCCCGGTGACGTCATAGTGATGTCATCGGGGTCGTCCAGAGCTCGAGCTTTTGAGACGACGCAGTGTGGGGCAGTATTCCAGCTGCATCATGGGAAATGTAGGATCCAGTGGGTTTTTTATCCCTCACAACAAGTCACGAGACTTTTCATGGGAGTAAAAAAGTATAAAATAAAAAGGTATTGAAACACTTCTCCTGTGCACTAAAGTTAACTGAGCATGTGTGTGTGTGTGTGTGTGTGTGTGTGTGTGTGTGTGTGTGTGTGTGTGTGTGTTGGCCATTAACCTTACATTTAAGTCCCCCCCCCTCCCATCTCTTCCCGCCACACTGTGAAAATATAATTACAGTTTCTTCATTAAAGTGAGTAATTTCTTGCGTGGAGGACGCGACTACAGCTGTCCTCTGATTACTAAATGGAACAGAGCAATGATCTATGGAGCCATTAGGGGAGCGGGCTGGAACTAATTTCAATCCTGGAATGGACCGATGGCTGCAAACACCCACACACACACACACACCCACACACACACACACACGCTCTCTCACAGGGATCAAAAGATGACGGGAGAAATAACAAACAGCAGCGTGTCGGCCATTTGCCGGCCGCTCATGAAGCTCTGACGGATCATCGATCTCCACAAAGTGTGTGTGTGTTTGTATTATGACTGTTTAATGGCACACACATGCACACACACAGACACACACACACACACACACACACACACAGACACGTTTTACATAATCATCATTATTACTGGTGCATTTTCAGTGGCGGACAGGAACTAAAGTGGTCTACATTTACTCAAGAACTATGCTATAAGTACAATGTTGAGGTACTTGTACTTCCATGTTCAGGTACTTTACACTTCATGGTACTTTACACTTCTACTCCACAACATTTTGGAGGGAAACCGTTGGACTTTTTTCCCCCACGACATTTATCTGACAGCTTTAGCTGCTCGTTACTTTGCAGATTCAAATTAATATTACGAACATACTGAAGCAAATCAAGAGATGAATAATTATTATAGATTAAGATAAGACTTCATTGATCTGTTGGGGGATAAATTAACTACCCAGTAGTTTATTAGGTTAAACAACCTCCCTTTTACGAGCTGCAGCAACGTGACGTGCACTTGAAGGCATCACTAATCAGTAAAGTGACTCAATGAAACTTCTGCAGGAAAAGAAAGCGCGATTTAAAAACACTGCAAAACCTGCACGAAAAGAACAATTAAGTTTCTCAAAATATAATTATTAGCCTCATTATGAATACGGATTATTGAACTGACTGACAACAAGATATTGCTCTTTAGCTAAAGGTCTGACAGCTGTGAGAGCTTTAACTTCCAAACATTCAACTTTTAACTCGCTAAAAAATGTGAAACTAATTTTGTCTCCAGACCATTTTTTCCCTGTTTGAGTCGTCGTAGGAGCGCCAAATTAATTCCAATACTTGTGTTTATTGTATGTATTTGTTCAGCAAAGTCTTGGGAAAAAAAAAGTATATCTTCAAAAAAAAACCTTTTAAAAGATATTTTGATCATAACTATGAACATCCAGCATGATATGAGCCAGATTCCCCAAAAAAGCCTCCTGGAGCGTCAATAAGACACCTTTATGGAAAGATTAGGACCTAAAGAATCAGAACCTGCAACAAAAATCACAATAAAACAAAGTCTTGTCCTGTTAGGAAGGAGTTTCAGTCAAAAAACTGTGTTGTTCGGTTAAAAAAATGAGAAACATTATGTATTTTAAGCCAAAAGATTGTCTGAACGGGGCATGCTGGGAATTAAAATGGCCGCCTTTGCTCTGACAGTGTTAAGTGTTTTTCTTTTTGTGCAGTGTCGTGGTGTGTGGGACGCGTCTCACCTTCTATGGGCGAGGTTTTCAGGCGGCGGCAGATGCCCTGCACGTCTCCGTGCTTGTCCTGGATCTTGCCGACGGCCTCGGCGCTCCGCAGCTCCATCAGCTCCCTGAGCTCCATCACCGTCACCCCGAAGTCCCCGTCGTGGTTCCCCTCCGCCACCGAGTTCCCCGGAGGGTGGTCCGCCGTGTTGTTGGCCATGTCGGTGCTCTTCACGCCAGCAGCAGCAGCGGTGTGGTTAGTGTCGGGTTGTGTAGTTTTTATTCCACGGCGTGTCTTCTTTTTTTGTGGAAAATATTGTATCTTAGCGTCAGACTGGGAGCGTCAGCTCACTGGAATTGTGGGTATTGTAGTTCTGTGTGGGGGGGGCTGAGGTTAGCTCCTGACCCGGCCGTGCATGCTCCTCTTGGGCGTAAACATGTTCTGGTCCCTGCGGAGGAAGCAAAACAGGAAAGAGGACTTTAATAAACCGGATCCGGGCAGGAAACCGTCTGCACGTCATCGCCGGAGAGATCGGCTCGAGATTTTTCCTCCTAATTAATAGCGGGGGAGACTAATTGGGCCAATTAGAGCAGAGCTTCTCATCTCAGATTATTAGAGGAGTCCGCTGGACCACCGAGGTCGTTAGGACGTAAACGGATTACGGGTTCGTTGCTGCTGCTCCTCCAGAGACGCGTGATTGGTCGGTAAATATCTGCTGCCCTCTGTGAACCGTCTGCTCGAGGTTATGACGCAGAAAATAGAAACATGCATTTTATTCTTCATGATTAACGAGGGGGGGGAATAAAACCATACGTCGAATTCAATTTAAATTCATGTTTGAAAAGCCGGAAACTTTCATTAAGAGTCACGCTGATCATCAAAAGGTGACAAATAAGACAGAAATGGTGGAAATCTTAATTCTGTGAAAACATGAGTGATATATTTAAAGGGCCGATCCACCAAGTTACATGAAGATGAACCAAAGTGCTGCCGGCGAAACCATCCAAACCACAATTAAAGAGATAAGAAATCAGAAAGAAAAACAACACAAGCCATCCTGATGAAGACAAAGAGGTATTGGAACACACACACACACACACACACACACACACACACACACACACACACACACACGAGTAGCTGGATTACTTTGTCCTGCGGGGGAAACACACTGCAGCTCCGAGAGCCAATCAACAGCAAGCAGAGGACGATAAAGGGAGAATTCCACGGGGTCAGAGAGTGCGTGTGTGTGTGTGTGTGTGTGTGTGTGTGTGTGTGTGTGTGTGTGTGTGTGTGTGTGTGGCCAAAGTCTGGCATTCCAACCCATCACCACAGATTATGTAAGTGCACTTCAAAGGCTGTCCTCCAATTTTCACTGTTTAGCGTTCCGTCATGGACACACACACACACACACACACACACACAGTTAGAAAAGACTGCAGTTGACACTGGTGACACTGGGTCAGTGGTTCTCACACGGGGGTGAGCTCAGCGTTGCAGACGCAGTTCGGCTGTTTCTGCTTCAAGCGCTTTGAAGTTTGAATAATTCACTTATTATTAATATTATTAAAGATATTTAAGGAACGAGCCGACGGCCGCTTGTGTAATATTTGGCACTCGGTTCACGGCTGGAGCGACGTCGCCGCTGAAAAGGAGCGGCCACTTTATTAGGGACGCTCGTGCAACCAGCGGCTTGAAATGATTCCATACCGAGGAGCTGAAAGCGACCTCAGGGGTCAAAGTTCACGCTCCTGTTTTAGACCAGGTAGAGTCTCATATTTTAGATATTGTAATATTTCAGAAGCGCGTCTCTTCTGGGTTTAAAAAGCTGCGTAGCGGCGATGTGATGTCTTCGCCTGAAGGCACCGTGATTGATTATTGATCGCTAACAGCTCCAGAGTGCTGAGTGTTTAGTCAACGCAGCAACAGAAACGCTTCAACAATGAATCCTGTTGCACAGAAACATCCTGCAACACAAAGAGCACAACTTCCTGTTTGCATCTCTACGTCAACGCATCATCTCAGCTCTGAGAGAGACGGGACCTCACCCTGAGCTCTACGCACCTCTACGCACCTCTACACACCCTACGCACCTCTACGCACCTCTACGCACCCTTACACACCTCTACGGGTCAGATGGTTTGATCCACTGCAACCGGTTGTAAAGCCTCCGTGGTGTGTGTCTGTGTGCGTGTGAGAGAGTCTGTGTGTGCATGTGTCTGTGTGTGTGTGCATGTGTCTGTGTGTGTGTGCATGTGTCTGTGTGTGTGTGCATGTGTCTGTGTGTGTGTGCATGTGTCTGTGTGCGTGTGTCTGTGTGTGTGTGCATGTGTCTGTGTGTGTGTGCATGTGTCTGTGTGTGTGTGCATGTGTCTGTGTGTGTGTGCATGTGTCTGTGTGTGTGTGCATGTGTCTGTGTGTGTGTGCATGTGTCTGTGTGTGTGTGCATGTGTCTGTGTGTGTGTGCATGTGTCTGTGTGTGTGTGCATGTGTCTGTGTGTGTGTGCAGCACGGTTCCCCCTCAGGAACTAAAACCCTGGAACCGGATCAGGACTCAGAGTCGGGACTCAGAGTCGGGACTCAGAGTCGGGACTCAGAGTCGGGACTCAGAGTCGGGACTCAGAGTCGGGACTCAGAGTCGGGACTCAGAGTCGGGACTCAGAGTCGGGACTCAGAGTCGGGACTCAGAGTCGGGACTCAGAGTCGGGACTCAGAGTCGGGACTCAGAGTCGGGACTCAGAGTCGGGACTCAGAGTCGGGACTCAGAGTCTTTAATAAACGACATGAACCTGAGAACTGAACGACACAGTCGCCTCAAAAGACACCAGAGACGAATATTAATGACGCGTTTTATTACTTTATGTTTTGGGGGAAAGATTTGTCGTTCTTTATTTACGGTGCGTGAAAAAGTTTAGAAAGAAAAACAAGGAGCCCAGTTTGTGACCTGTGTGTGTGTGTGTGTGTGTGTGTGTGTGTGTGTGTGTCCGTTCACTAATTGTCCGTCTGTTTATCGACCAGAAGTGGAGTCATTATTACAACTGTAATGAAGGAAACTGCCCACAGACATCAGATGAATTCATGTTTGTTGTTACGCAACGTTGCTTTATTACGCAACTAGTTGCCGATGGAACGAGTTAATTATAGACGATGAGATTGTTTAATTACACGGACACCGAGAAGAGGAACCAGTACTTCATTAGAACGGAGCGAATAGGTGCATCGTTCTACGTGAAGGATCCGGGTTCTCATTGAAGCAACGGGCTCGTTTAGCTCGCGGCTAACGGGAGCGATGACGTCATCGCGTGGACGCTAATAATCACACATGATTAATATTAATTAATTTTCGGCGCAAATATTAACACTTTTTCCTCCACAACATTCATCTTAGTTTGTCTCTTTGCAGATTCAATATAATCCGATAATTGATGATGCATTTTTTATTAACTGTAGTTAAAGTAGTTAAAATAATCTTTATCCTTCACCAGCGGCAACAATTAAATGATGAACACATGAACAGAAACTATCGTCCAGAAATATACAAATCATTCTGCTGGCCCCTTTTGCAAAGAGAGTACTTCTATTTTTAGCATTCTCTCTCCTGACCACCAGGGGGCGACTCCTCTGGTTGTATAGAAGCCTATGCTTCATGTGTTATAGCTGCATTCTCTCTCCTGACCACCAGGGGGCGACTCCTCTGGTTGTATAGAAGCCTATGCTTCATGTGTTATAGCTGCATTCTCTCTCCTGACCACCAGGGGGCGACTCCTCTGGTTGTATAGAAGTCTATATAAGTGACTCTACTCCTCTCTTGATGTATTCCCTCAGTAAACATTGTAAACATGAGTTTATGGTCTTGTTTAGTAGATTATGGTCCATTTACTGTCAAACAGACCATAAAGCCTGGGACGCTACCTTGTGACTGACAGGTCACAGAGCCTCTACACGTCATTAGGGCGGGGCTACCTTGTGATTGACAGGTCTCTACCATCGTCAGCCTCAGCCACGATAATCGCAGCGTCCAAAAACGTGATGGTGGGAAGAGTGGACGGAGAAATATGAAGGAGAGAAATTGCAGAGCGGGTGGAGCTACACAAACAATACACTTGACACACAAACGCACACACACCCTTTTAGAGGTTAACTGCACCGCCACACCCACGTCAGTCTAAAGGTGAGCATTCCTATCTTTACACACCTGCTGACACACACAGACACACACCTTGGACCCAGTGTGTGTGTGTGTGTGTGTTATGCTTTAACGAGCAAGTGTTTGATTAACACAGACTAATACGCACACACACACTGATAACACACACGTTCACGCTCCACCAGCTCTGCCACAGTGTCACTTAGCGCTTAGCTCGACACGTAGCATTAGATATTAGATGTGTTCTGCGGGGAGAGAAGGAAACAACTTGTGAAACTAAAGCACCCGACAGTCGTACTGAAGAGCTGCTTCCTGTTTCTACGGTTTCTCATTTTCAATCCCATAACTCTGTGAGTGAACCCGGGTTTGTAATCCTGTAAAAAGTTGATGATGATGTCCTGATTGTGGCTCGACAAAGTCAGGCCTAAAATATTCCTGTCACTCCTCGTCCAGATCATTTGTTCCCTCGAAAGCAGTTTAAATCTTAGATGTTAAACAGCGCTCTTATTTTGAAATATAAAAAAAGCAAAGCGAGTTGTTTGCTGATCATGTGACTGCTGTTACTTTCCATCACGTGCAGTGTTGTTTAAAAGTGTGTGTTCTCCGCCACTGGACTGCTTGTGAACGGTCTTTTGTGTGTTTGTGTGTAGAAAGAGCTTCTTTAGCAAACACCTTTTATTTTAGCCTGTTGGAGTTTGTTTTGTGAGGAACAAAAACACAGAACGGCAGAAGATCCGTCTGGTGGACAGGTGAAAAGAGGAGAACAAAACACCTGTCGGTCACGTGTGAGACGAACTGGAAGCTGAAGAACAAGTTCCCGTTTCCACAGTAACGCAGCCTCCAGCGCTACGAGCTAAGCTACGAGCTAAGCTACGAGTTCACTTCCCTGCAACAAAAGACTCAACTCAGCTTAAACCCTCCATCTGAACTGTGTGTGTGTGTGTGTGTGTGTGTGTGTGTGTGTGTTTTAGTCTGGGTGAGTGTGTGTGTTACACACACACACAGACTCACTCAGACACAGAGACTGTGTGTCTCTATGTGAGTCACAAACACACAGAGACTGTGTGTGTCTTTGTGTCGATGTGTCTCTCTCTCTGTGTGTCTGTGTGTGTGCATGTGTGTGCGTGCGTGTGTGTGCGTGCGT
>NW_027176065.1:624225-821725 GCF_023055335.1 Clinocottus analis
CGACTCAAAATCTGGGATCTGCTTCCTTCTTGTCAGTGATCTTTTCAGAGTCAACTTCCTCATTGCCCTTGAAACCGAGCCCCGATCCTGTATTCATGCCGAGCGCCGATATCGGCAAGGTGTGGACTTCTGCGGGTTCAAACCGCCGGCGTTTGCCAAACGTCGGGCTCCTTCCTCCCCCTGCGACCGTCCAATGGGAGCTCCTCTGCTGGGAAGAGCAAAGGGGAAAAAACAAGCTGGAGCACAGCTTCTGCTCATGAAACCCAGCGTGTCCTGCTTCAAAATAAAAGCTTTCACAAGGCAAGATGACTGTGGGCTTTTATTGTGAAGAAGTTATAGGAAAATGCGGAGCTTTGTTAGCTACTACTCTCGTTAGTCTACTGGCAAACGTAGGAAGCGCGAGTGAGGATTCATAGGAAACTAAATATGGTTATCCGCCATTTTACAGCCGATCACATCCGAATCCCTGAAGTCATTTTCAGTCTTTTTATGCCAGAATGTCGGCGGTCGTAGCGTCTCAACTCGCCGGTGGCGGTTTTCTCTGAATATCTTTTGGGTTTCAGACCGTTTAAGTCTGACTCCGATGAAGTCGGCGTGACAAAGAGGCGACGGGAGAGACTCCGCCGAGTGCCGATACACTCGTGAACTCGGAAGAACAAAAAAAAATAAAAAAGGAGACGAAAACGTCCTTCATCCGGAGAACGACACCGGGGGAGAAGACGGATCTGAAGCGGCAACATCTGGAGAGCGACCGGGGATTTAATAATCCTGTTTACAGCCTGAAGCTCAGTCTATTCTCCACCGCCGAAGCCCCCGATCCACACCGACCGCAAACCAAATCCACTGAAACCGACCTGCGGCGGCCTCTTTGTGCTCATCCCCAGGTGCCACTGAGCACGGGAGCAGCCAGAGAAAAGCCTCCATTGTTGCTCGGATAACAAGAAAAAAAATGCACCGATCTGGCAGCGCCGTCCCTTTTAAATGTTGCTGCTTTCTTTTCCCCCCCATGAAACATTTTTTGGCCATTTGGGTGTTTTTGTGCAGACCTCTTTCAGAGTGTGTAAACAACAAAAGGTCATTAAACACAAGACCACAAATGTGATCTAAACACAAACGGGTGTTTTCCAGATCCGTGTGCTCTCAGTGAGGAACACAACATTTAGTGTTTAGTGGGCTGATGTACACACATAAAAAGCTGTCGCTTAACGCTACATCAGCGGGACATAACTGGACATAACTAGACATAACTAGACATAACTAGACATAACTAGATATAACTAGATGCTTCCAGCTGCACCGAGACAAGAACCTGAAGGCCTTAAAACGAGTGCTACGAACTCGATGTGTCCGGTGGTTCATAACACTGTTGGTTAGCGGATGTTAGCTGGTGCTAGCGGGTGTTAGCTGGTCTTAGTTGATGTTAGTTGGTGCTAGCTGGTGTTCGTGGGTGTTAGACGGTGTCAGCTGGTGCTAGCTGGTGTTAGCGCATGTTAGTTGGTGTTAGCTGGTCTTAGCTGGTGTTAGTTGGTGTTAGCGGGTGTTAGCTGGTGCTAATTGGTGTTAGCATGTGTTAGACGGTGTAAACTGGTGCTAGCTGGTGTTAGTTGGTGTTAGCTGGTCTTAGTTGGAGTTAGTTGGTGTTAGCGGGTGTTAGCGGGTGTTAGACGGTGTAAACTGGTGCTAGCTGGTGCTAGCTGGTGACTCCCAGACAAAATGTGTCCACGGTCACAGCCGTTGAAAACACCCTCAAAATGTTCAGTGTGTCCTCGTATCATTTCCAAAATACAGACGGCAAGAAAGTCACCAGTTAATCTGGCCGCTGCTCTGAATTGTGTAGAACTTGAATTAATGCCGTTGGAATATCGACGGGAACAACCAAACAATGCGACGGCCAGATATCTTTAGAAGCGTGTTAACGGTTTAATTTCATCGCCGGCTGCTCAACAGGATATCTGGGGCTGAACGTCAACATGTGTACGGAGGGTCGACTGTATTTTAGGGAAGGCCAGAGCCGAGGAAAGGCTGTAAATAAAGGAGGCGGGATGGACCGGTCACGGCTGACTGGTTAGAGCAAAAATGTTTTAAAAAAATGTGAGCGGGTTTGTTTTTTTTTAAGACTGACTGACTGATGAGTCAGCAGGTCTCAGGTGTTTTCAGGTCTGAACTCACCGAGACGGAAAATTGCATTATCCCTTTCAACCCTTTGACAAAAGGCGGCACAAACCAGATCCACTCCTTCTGTTCTCCACCTTTTCACAATAAAAGCCACGGACATGTGCAAACATATTTGTGTCATTCATGAGACGTGCACGTAGTTCGGGGATCATGCATGTTTGTGCAGAGTTTTTTAGAGAAATTAAAATCAACTGAAAAATAATTTGAACTATTAATATCCAACATGAAGACGCTGTGACTGGCCACATTTCTCCAAGTGTGTGGGAACCCTCACAGTCAAACTATTAAGAAATGGATTTATGCACATATATTCATGTTCCTCCTCCTATTCCCACTCTGACCCGAGTGCTCTTTGAAGGGGAACTCCTTTGAAGTGCGTCAGCATCTGTGCAGTGAAGGATCCCTCACAATTAGCCCCGGCGGCTAACGAGCGCCGCAGGGGGGGAGGGGCATGGCGGCTTTGATGCGGCGCAGGTGAAAAAAAGCACCTGTGGCCGAGGCCTCCGACCTTCTCGGTGCTGCACGCCAACGGCAAGAACGCCAAAAATCTCCCGGCGCTGCTGCGAACACCGAAGTGTTCGTTTCCTCCATTCACCATCAGCGAAACCGCTCGAAGAGGGAATGAAATGCAGAATCGAGGCGCTGGTTCATGACCCGCGTCAGAAGCGTGGCACACCGTCTCTTTGGTTACGCGTCCAACCGACGCCGCCGCCGCGCTCTCAGGACTCGGGTTTCTCTGTGTACACACTGGAGAGTGGAGGCCGGGTAATAAAAGATCAGATCATGGAGAAAGAAAGCACGATAGGGGTGGGGAGGGGTGAACGCGAGAGTGGAACAGGAAAAACAAAGCAAACGGAGGAAGGGAAATAAGCTGATTGCCGCCCTACGAGCTCAACATTTCCCTCTTGATAAGCAGCAGGAACACAGTCGACCGCTGATTTATGAAAAAAGGAAGCGGCTGGCTGCTGCCAGTGCAGTGGAAGTGGGGGCTTTCTGGTCTTTTGAATGTGTTTAAAAGGGGAGGGGGTGGTAATACATGGATGCTCTTCAGAAGACTGAGATTAGCTGCTTCCTACAGCTGTTTGTGAATCACCACAGTTTGACCCGCAGTGTCGCTGCGGCCGGAACTGCCTCTTTTCAGGCGGAGAAGTTTTCCCTCCAGAAAACGGCGTTTTTCAAGTCCAACAACGACCTTTTCCTAAACCAACACTCGCGCTCCGTCGGTCGAAGCGGCCGACTCGACACCGGCCGTCAAACTGAAGCCCGGCGCGTCAAAGCTGAGCCAGCGAAGCGTCAACCAAATCACGCTTATTGATTTCACTGCTTTGTTCCGACCTAAAAAAAAATAATAACGAGAAGCTTTTAGCGAGTCAACTACGTCAACGAGCACTCTGCGATAACGCCGCCGGCCGCGCTTAGCTTCTTTTGACGCGCAGTTTCCATTTCGCGGCGTCAGATGAGGACCCGGTGGCCAACGCGGGTTTTTTCCTGCAGTGAAAGTAAAAGTAAAAACACGAAGGTCACTTTCAGCGGTTAAAATGAGCGTTCTATGGTGGCAGGTCCCATCAGCGGTAATAAACATTTGATGCGCTTCGGCTCAAGGTCGACTTCCTGTCTTTTTCCGTCACGCTACATGGATGTTCAGTCCACTGCTCATGAGGCTTGAAGCGGACGCCATCTTTGATAAAAGGCCCATTTAATACAAACTGCAACAGAGGTGTTCAGGTTACCTGCAGACACCTGGTGATGTCACAGCGGGCGCACGTGGCTCTACCGCCGGAGGGAGGGGTGACCTGACGAGTGTGACGCTGACACACTTTGTCACCTGATCCCGACTTCTCTAATATCTAAAACACGCTGGGGGAAGTTGTTTTGTCTCGTCGTCTCTCTGCCGCCGTTATATTTAGACTTTCTTGTTCTTCTTCTTGTTCTTCTACGTTTACCTCATGAGGACAACGCTGGCGCGTCCCGCTCGGCGTGCCCCGCTTTATCAACGAGCTGCAGACAGCCGCTGTTATCTAACGCGTGAGGGAGTCGCTCCACATCACACACACACACACACACACACACACGTTAAACATATTTCCTGTTGTTAGAGGAGAAAGTGTTCTCGTTCGTCGTGATTTAAAGTCAGCGTCTGCCCTCGTGTGTCTTTCGCAAAATCAAAGTCCAGGTTTACAGAAGAAAGACGATCTTGTCTTTTTTTATATCAAACTTTATTAACACGCCGTCCGGCCTCACAACTGTGACAGTTTGTGGTGTCCAGCTTTATTGTGATGAATAAATCAGCTGCACATGCACAGGGTTTCCTACGTCTTACAGCAGGGGCGGACTCGGCCTCGTTTATTGCTATGTGTTGTCGTTTGGTGGAAAAAAATTAATAATGACCAATTTCCTGCAGGAAACATAGAAGCAAGTTATTGTTTTAAACATTTATTATGTATATAAGATCCGATGTGATGTCGTACGTGTGCAGATTGTTAAGGCCTCTTAAGGCCAATTCTTGATTTTGGGCTACACAAAATACATTTAAGTTTAATTGAATCTTATTGCAGTTATAAAGATACTGCGATACGCAGAGTATTGTAAAAACATACATCACAACATACAGCAAGTATTACTCCAAGTAACGCAGTTTCATCTCATGATAATCATGTTGTTAAAGCAAGTAAAGCAGGAAACAACAAGTGGTTTAAGAGGTTTAATCTCCATTTGCAATATTAATAGTGGACATAACAAAAGATGGATGATGGGCGTCCGTGTATAGATACAATATTCACAGCGCAAAATATTGCGATACTATGCTGTGTTGTTGTTTTTTTACCTTCTCTTAATTTAAAAAGGGAAAGGATTCGATCACTGTTATTGATCTAAGTGTAACATTATGAACAACAAAAGGTGGATCGGGGCCTTTGGTGTCACCGAGCGCTCTGGTTCAAGTAGAAAAATCAATGAATCCATCAATAAAAACTTCCTAAACTCCTCGTGGAGACGACTGTAGAGCTCTTTTGACCCGTCCATCATCTGCCCGAAGCCTCTCATGATATTCAGGTGACGGGTTCGCTCATGAACAGCACAGGCTGTAAAATGTAATAGCAAAAATGTGCCTGTCAATCCCAGGAATAAATGAAAGAGCAGGTAAAATAATACAGCTCGATGTGGGGTCAGAGGTCGGGTCTCCGTCGGCGCACAGGCGTGCTCGTGATGACCGTTATCGGTCGGTCCGGCGGCGCCTCGGGGGAGTCCCGCTGTCCGGGTGATCGATTCCCCTCTCGGCCTCCCGCTGACGGCTGGAACATCGAGTCGATTAAAGTCCTCACAGCCCGGGAGTCAAACCGAGAGCTCCTCCTCAAACAGCTTTAAAATGTGATCACTCACACAAGTTCTGCTCTTTTTTTTTTGGGAGGATTTCTAAACATATTTATCGTCGCGCTGAATCTGAATATGCAGCACGCGTCGAGATCCGACACCACTTGTGACCTTTTGCTGTGTAAATAGCCTTCTGTTCCTCCACGTGCCACAAGACGCCGCTCGATAAGCGAGCCGCCGCGGCCGTTACGCTAACTTCCTGTTGTTGACAGACGGCCGGCATGTACCTGTTTCCTTTCGGTTTCACGCAGAGCCTCAGCCTCAGTCAAAGCGTCTTCGTCTCCGCTTCAGCTGCTTTTATTGCGCCGGCAAAACGCTCGATTGTATCGTGGAAACACGACGAAGAAACTTTGGAACGAAGACCCACGTGGGTTTAAAAAAACAGTCCATGCGGTAGGGAAAGGACGAGAGGTTAAAATCTGACTATGAGCACTTCCTGGAATCAGAGAGAACAGCATTACTCAGCCTCAGATGACTGGCGGCGGAGCATCTTGTGACCGAGAGGACTGAGAGTCTGCTGTTTGTTGGGCTGGAGACCAGTTGGGACAATGTGACACAGCAAAACATTCCTGGGTTAGTGTGGAAAAAAAATAACAACAGTTTGGAGAGTCGAAAAACACAAGCTGCCATTCATGAGGCCGGGTGGGAGGAGGCGTATCTCACGGTCCAATCAGAGAGCGGCTGAGGGCGACGAGGGGGCGGGGTTAAGGTGAGGAGGAATGTGACGCGAGGAGGCGATGAAGGAAACATCTCCCTCTCTCTTTCTTTCAGGGGTTTGAGGATCTGCAGCAACGACAACAACCTGCAGGTCGCCAACCTGATGATGATGATGATGATGAAGTGGTGAAAATGATGGTCGTATGTGAACATTTGATGAACACATGGAAGTGAAATGAGCTGCAGTGTGTCCTCAGTAAGCCGGACACACACAACGAGACAAAAAGAAACGCCTGCTGTTCATCTGCATCAGTCGATTCATGTCCTTTAGGAGTGTGTTGAAACTTTAAATGGACAGAACACATTTCCCTGACAGATTATTAGCCACCGTAGCGTAGCTTGGTGACGGATAGCGGCGCAAATGAGGGCCGACGCTACTTCTTATTAACGACTTCTATAAAAACTGAAGTTGAGAACGGCAGCGGAGGAACTGCGCTGTAGTTTAGCAGCACGGTTGGTCAGGTGACAATAAGTTGTAATGCATGTGACAATGTCTTGTTTCCCCTCCTGTGTGAGTGCAGCGTCAGCTCACAGCCCAGATTATTTATGTCAAGTCTGCAAAAAAAGCACATGATCTGTTGTTTTCATCAACTTACGCACAATTTAAGGTTTTTTTTAGATGCAACAGGAAGCGTCGATGTTTGATTGTTTCCCCACAACTAAAAGATAAATAAAAAGGTGTCTGAGCTCTGCTTTCACTTCCATCCAGTGCTTCAGCTTTTCCCTTCTGCAGAAACAACAGAAGAACAATGCTTTCACTATCGACACACACACACACACACACACACACACACACACACACACACACACACACACACACACACACACTCACACATGTCAGTGTATCGCTCCAGGACAAATTGACAAAAAGACATTGTTTTTACATTTTCATGCCATCGAAAGCAGAAGCCGGCAGCTCGACAACAGTCAGGACACCGTAGTGTGTGTGTGTGTGTGTGTGTGTGTGTGTGTGTGTAACAACCACACGCTGCTCTCACGTGCCTCTGCCTCCACTCTATCCCGCTAGTTTGTTGTCGTGGTTTTTTTTCCTTGTGAACTTTGAAATGAAAAGCCACTTCAGTCTCATCGAGCTCATGATCCAACGGAGCCGAACCGTGAACGACGACGACGACGACGGGTCGGACGGGACGAAAGCTCCAGATGTGATGTCGCCGAGTTATAACGTCAGGGAACTCGAGTGGAACAGCTGAGAATAAACTCTGGGTTTCTTTTTATTTGTTCCTTCCCTCCAAACAGCAGAGGAGCCAGCAGGTCCCCCGTTCCTCCTTCATGTGTTTTTATTTTTTTGTCGTGTTTTAACAGATTTCATCTCGTCCCAGATTGGAGCGCAGCCCGCGGCTGCGACGGCAGTGTGTGTGTGTGTGTGTGTGTGTGTGTGTGTGTGTGTGTGTGTGTTTTCTGCGAGGCCGGCTGTGATGAACGGGCTGTGTGCTGATTGTGTGCAGTCGCCTTGGCCAAAAACCGGAGAACCGCGCCCAGCTCTCCAAACGCAAACACGGCATTCCACCGAGTCCACTACACACACACACACACACACACACACACACACAAGCTTTTATTACCCCATAGGGACCATTGACTGATACCAGCCTGATGGGGTCCACCCTTTGTGAAGGGTCGAGAGTCATGGTTTTAACTGCTAAAATCCTGATATTTTTTTGTTAACGCACACACACACACAGACTAAGACCAGGACCGAGGTCTCTGAGGTTCTGAGCAGGATCTAGACATGGTGGACGGAGGTAAATGTGTGTGTATCGGAGCTGCTGGTCAGCCAGACATCGCACCGGTAGGATGGCGAGGAAGGAGGAGGAAGAAGAGCAGGAACTCTCTGCAGCATCTGCAGTCTGAACAGGAACCAGCACTGACCGTCAGCAGGAAATCCCAATAAAACTGTTCAGCCACCCAGATCCTGACTCACCTCATGTCTTCACTCGCCATGCTGACGGTTAAAAAAACAGGCAGGAAACCACAGCAGCTGCACCGCCGACACCAACACAACCAGCAGAGGAACGGCACACATGTCATGTGTATGAAATACTTTAAATGCACCGGAAAACAAGTTGCATGTAGGGAGTGTTTCTCCCGCTCTCTTTAAAAACTTAACACAAATGGAAAAACAATACGATGCAGTTTAAAGCAATTTATTTCTCGGTCACAACGCCGCATCACTTCGGCGTAACTGGATATTCCCTCAAGTACCAACTTCCTTCCTACGTCTTCTCCATCAGCAACACTAAACTGGCCTCCAAGGAGGAGCTTGTTCTCACCACAATGCTGAACGGTCAGTGCATCCATCTAATTGTGTGTTTCCTGCACGACGTCGTGCGGACACGAGGTCCTTGGAAACCAAACGGTGAACGGCTTCAGTTACAAACCGCCGTGACTTTTGTATGCGTTGTGTCGACGGAGAGCCGCGAGGTTTGAGATGCCACTCGTAGACCCTCCTGCATTCGGCACAGAGTTCCCCGTCAGATATTTGGTTGTCAAAACCACCGACTCTTATTTGAGCTCCCGAAAATGTGTTCTGCTCTCATGAAACAGTTGGAAAACAATCATTTGATGATTCACCTGCTCAGCTGAATCAGACAGATCCTTGTAAGAATTAACCGTTAAGAACAAATGCTATGCCCTTAAACATTAAAATATACATCTTTTTGTTTTTTTGCGAAGATACAATATCTGAGCATAACTCAAAGGAAGAACTCATCACAAAATAAAAACAGCTGGTCCACCTTAAGGTCAGTCCACCTTAAGTGAGCCTGGATTGCAGCTTTTAGTGCACAGACAATTACACTGAACACACACACACACACACACACACTGCTACGTTCACAACTAGACCGTGACTGCTCATTTCATACACATCGTGTCTCACACACACAAACACACACTATCTCTACTTCCAGTTCTGCACAAACGCTGCAGCCGGCGATGTAAGCGATGGTTTTAACCCGTTTAGCTCGTTTGGCCCTCAGCCGGCCGGTTAACGGGGTCGGTTGTGTCGGTCACAGAGAGACGCCTCGTCTTGTAGTCGGCGTAGGAACCCGCATCCCTCATTAGTCGTGCGGCCCCGTGCTGTGCGATTCGCCGCCACGGCTCCTTTTTCCCTGAAGCCTAATGAGCCTCGCATTATTTTTCACACAAATGAGATGATTCCTTCGAGCGTAAAAGGGCGCCGGCGGCAATGAAACATCGATGGAATATAGATTTTGACCAAACGGCGGGGCTCCATCACAATCTGCCCCTAATTACCTGCAGACCGGGAGCCCCCCCCCCCCCCCCTCCCCTCTTCCCAACAAACACCTGCGTTATGGACATGCAGCGCTTCCAGGCGAGCTGCAGGCATCAGAGAGCCGTTCAAGGTGAGAAGTCTGAATGCAAACAGAGAGGTGGGATGTTGCACAGGAACAGGAAGAGGTTTAAAGAAGTCATTTGCACCTCCATGAAACTGTGTGTTTAACACTTTTTAAAACACACACACACACACACACACACACACACACACACACACAGCACCTGTTGGCAGCTTTAGCACAGGGAACTGGAATCCTGACTGTTGCCAACACAACATGAGGAAACCATCGAGCCCTCACTTCCTGTTGGCTCTCCGTCCACCCTCCATCTGCTCACTTCCTACTTTGACCAATGCTTTTCTCTGAATAACTCACACACACACACACACACACACACACACACACACACACACACACACACACACACACACACACACACACACACACACACACACACACACACACTATAATTCGACTACTTTTGGAACACAGACGGGTAAACGAGGGTGTGAGCACCACCTGTATACAGTTTATGTGAGACCAACATCCTGATTAGATCACTGATAAATGAACTAAAAGGACAACATGTTCAGTCTTCATGAGACCTTAAATGCAACAAACACTTAGATTTAGAATAGAGAAGACGTAAGGGGCTAGATTTGAAGAAGAAAGTGAGTTTAGACAGTGATGAAATAATGAACCGTGCATTAGTTCTGCAGGCTCGTTGGTAGAAATCTCTCCCCCTCCCTATCTCGCTCTCCTGCAGCATCGCTCTCTTTATTCTCTCATCTTTATCAGTTGTTAACATGCTGCAGAGGGATGCCAAGTAAGCTGCCAGCTTTAAATACACACGCGCACAACACCACACACGCTACCACACACACACACACACACACACACACACACACAGGACTACAGGATCTGCACAAACACCATTCTGAAATACACAGCTGCTCAGGAGCGGAGTCATTTTTCCGCAGTCTCTTTAATACTTCATAAAGTTACAATCTCCAGCGTCTCAGTTTTTCTCTTTGGCGGCCCCTGTGGCGAGAAGCGGTAAATGCAGGTGTGCGGCGAAAATGAAAACGAGCAGCTCAGCCCAGATAGCGAGCTAACACACCACGTTTGGTGTTTTTATTGCTTCTAATTGGGATGAAGAAAACATCTGTTGAGTATTTTTAACATGAAATTGTTTGATTGTGTTGAATTAAAAACGCAAGAATACAGTGGGTCCAACAGACACACAACACCTGTTTAGTAACAAAAAAATGAACACTATACAAGGGTTAAGAAATTATTGTCGGCCCGAGGTCCTTGGTGGAGCGCCAAAGATCACGGCGGTGCGCCGAGACATGTCAAAACTAGAGTTACACATGCAACTAAAATCATAAACACACAAAGTCTGTATATACACACACACAACTCGAGACAAAATAAATGTTGTTCTAAACTGACTGAGTATCAGCTAATAAAGCTCAGCAAACTGATAATTATTGATTTTCACAGCGACTGTTGACACACTTCAACGCTGTCACAACCCACAGGGCCGCAAATACACACACACACAGACACACAAACACACGGACACACACAGCTCAGTTCATTGCAGCTCATCACATTCACAACAAGCTTCAACACCTCTCTGCACCCACGGCTTTATCGGGATTAAGACACACACACACACACACACACACACACACACACACACACACACACACACACACACACACACACACACACACACACACACACACACACACACACACGTCCCTGCAGCACCTTCACCTTCAGGAGATGAGAAAAGTTAAAGTTAGAGCACGAGAGGGAACAAAAAAAATGTGCTCAAATTAACAAAACCCCAGAGATCGTCCTCCGGGGTTTTTGATCATCAGCATGTGACGATGACTGAACAGGATAATAATATTCTTCTCATCTCGTCTTTCATAAGCTGGCTTTTCCTCACGGCCGCGACGTCATTTAGTCCATTGTCGGTTTGATTTTCCCTCTGACGCGTCGGTTTCGCTCCATCTGCTTTTCCTTTGCGTTACGAGCGCTTCCTGTTGCAGAAGGAAGGAAGCAGCCGCACCCTGATTACATCTGTCACCGCACAGCTGCATCACGTGATTTATTTATTTATTATTATTATTATTATTATTATTATTATTATTATTGGAGATTTGAGTGTTGACGTCTCCGCTCGTGTTCACGTTCTCATCTCAGAGCAGTTTGTGTCAGGCGGCCGGGGTTTCCGCTTCATTTGAATGCAGCACACAAAACAACGAACGACACACTGTAAAAAAAACAACACAAAACACACTCGTGAGTGGAGTTACGACCTCGAAAACGCGTCGCACGAAAAAAGGTCCCGGGTTTCCGACTCGCAGTTCTCTCAACATCTCAGCCTTTCTTCATGAAGAGCAACGTGCAGCGTTGGAAGATGTAGATAATTATTGTGCATTTCATATGGTTAAAAATAAACGGTGTGTTTAATGAGTCTGTAAAAAGCAGCTCCGCTGTATGTCGATCACACGTTTCATGTCCATTTTCAGACGTTGTCACCATTAACGAGGCCAGCAATACAAATAAAAACCTCTCAGCTATCGAAGGTGGTTACAGATCCAAATGAACTCTTTGAGTTTTGTCGTCTGCAAAATGATGCGAGCGACTTCATGCGGTCCGTCCTCTTCAAACCGAGTGGAGGAAAATGCTGTTTTCATCCATCCTGCTGCTCAAAACCTTCCTGTCTGTCTCTCACACACACACACACACACACACACACACACACACACACACACACACACATTGCCACCCACTTAACACCTGCCAGCTCCATACACACACACACACACACAGCTGTTATGTAAGTGTGTGTGTGTGTCAGAAGGACACTCTCAGATGGACACAACCATCAATCCTGCCGACGCCTCCACGTCGTCTGTGTGGATATTTCCCTGCAGCAGGTGCGGAGCGCCAGCGAGGGATCTCCATGTCAAACGGTCGCGAGGAGGCGAGGAGGCAAGGAGGCGAGGAGGCAAGGAGGCGAGCGGCGCCACGTCTGCCATCGTCGTCTCTCGGCGGCGGCGGACCATCGCACGACTTCCCATCG
The DNA here is from genome assembly GCF_023055335.1 of Clinocottus analis. Lineage (NCBI taxonomy): Eukaryota > Metazoa > Chordata > Actinopteri > Perciformes > Cottidae > Clinocottus > Clinocottus analis. Next base: position 636,910 of record NW_027176065.1, read on the forward strand.
TCGCTTCCTCCACAGACACCGACCCTCTCCTGTATTTACGTTGATTTTTTTTTTTTATACTTTTTTTAAAATTGCGTTTGCAGGCGGTTTACCACACATGGAGGAGGCAGGTGGGGGGGGGGCATCAGTGCTGTTGCTATGGTTACCAGCAATTCACGGCGCCGACAACGCGCCACGTGTTGCACGTGGTGCTGGTGCATGTGAACCAGAGACCAACAGAATGATCCGGTCACAGTATTACAGGTGTATGTTTTCAGATGCTAACAGTAAGCGTAATGATTATAGTTTAGGAATTATTATTTTATTCTAAAAAGGACCAGACCTGGAATTTGCAGCACGGGCAAGAAATGTACGTCCAACCGGAGCTGAAAGCGTCCAAACGGTTGTCTTGAGCTGTCCTACCTGGACAAAGACACTTGTTTGTTCTCAACCGGCGAAACTCAAAAAAAAATTCCAATTAATATCTCGGTTCACAAAAGGCGGCGTGCATAAAACATGACACGGGGTCACGTGTCAGCGGCTCCAGCGGCTCGGGGGGGTGAACCCTCGTCTGCCAGCAGGAGGTTTATAAAATAATGATGAAGGCTAGCAGCTCCATTATAGCCACAAACACTACAGGGCCACGCTGAGCAGAGAGCTCCCGTATCTTAAATATAGGACCGGGTCATTAATAATGGAAGTGGACTCACGCAAGAGAGTCGCTGCTGGATCTGGATCCCGGGCGGGGACGCCGTCTGCAGCGAGGTTCCCACTTTTCACTCAATTGGCGTCCGGTGGGTCCGGCGTGAGCCAGGCAGCATCACACGGATCAGGGTCCGGTTGGACGTGCCGCGTGTGAACACTGGACATTTGTGTTCCTACGAATGGTTTCCTCATCAAGCGTGAAGAATGTGTACTAATGGGTCCAATATATTTCATTTTTCTTTCAGCGATGGATCGATAAATCATTTGGTCCACAAACTGTTTCCCAGCGACCGCCTTCATTAAAATGACAGAAATATGCGATGGTTTGGGTTTTTATTTTAGCAAATTTGCCCACCGGTCACACATTCTGCCATTATGTAAACACAGACACAGCCGACATATTTCCGACTCGTGGTTTTTGACTTTTGTAGCACTTGTTTTCTCCCATTTTAACTTTCTGAGGCTTATTTTCGTAATACACCAAAAACCACTCAGGGAAATCCCCTCGATCGGATTCTGATCACATCTTCTGAGATTTCTTTAAATGCAAAGTCGATGACACACAGCGTTCACTCACTACAGGTAACAAGTTCGTCATTCCAACAGTCGTCTCAATATCGTCTTGCAGAACGAGGATAAAAACGGACTAAACGTTTTGGCGAAAACATAAAGAGGAACGAGGCAAAAAACACACAATTGTGATATAAAACGTTTTGTACACTGTGTTGGATATTTGTGTGCATGTGTGTGAGTTTAAAACGGCATAATGAGTTTCATAATTCAACAGCCAAAAAGTCACAAACCGGCAGAAGACTCGGGAGGAACGGTTCTTGCCTCAGATCATTTCGATGTGTAAAAAGATAGAAAAAAAAGAAAAGAAAAAGAGGTCCCGTGTGGTTTGGACTCCATCTGGGGTCCCGAGGTCTGACTCACTGAGATCACACCGACACTTGTGTGTGTGCAGCCTCATTTTCAGTGTAGCAGGTCGGTCTAAGGTGTGAACACAAACCCACTTCCAATGAAAACCACATATGCATGAAGGAAGCCGAGCGGAGGCCGAGACGTACATCGGCAGCGCCGTCCAAGAGCACCAGCGACTGAGCCGCTGGTGCAAGAGCAAACATCCACAATCAAGATTCTGCAGAACGAGGGGAAACGCAAGCAACTGGTACCTCACAAAGACAACGAACTCCGTCGCCCACAATGCACTGCAGCCACACGTCACATCGCGTGCAGAACAGAGTGTTCGCGGTGCTCAGAGTCCCGTTTCGGTGCCAGCTTTCGTAAAGAATCCGAAGGACTTTAAAACAAGTCAAAGTGAAATATGAAAATCTATTGTTTCCAACGGCGCCGAGGGCACCCGAAAACGTTGACGAGGACGGACGTGACGCGCCGCCGAGTCAGCGTCGCCGAGTCAGCGTCCGTCCCTTCCGGCGGTCGTGCACGGCGCTCGTCTGTCTTCGGGTACGCCGGCCTGCACGCCCCTCAGGCCGACCGGAGAGATAATTTTATTCACCGAAGCCGACATTGTTTTCAGGCATTATTTATGAGGATCATTCCGGCGGCGTGTAATGGAAACGGTGGATCCATCCATCACGAATACCCATCCGTCATCCTGGACCGGTGTAGATCCAAGCTCACAGGAAAGTACTATTAAATAAAATAAATAAAGGCAGCCTGAAATAACAGGAACAAGCTTGTTTACGAACATTTAAACGCGGCTTTTAATGCAAGATTTTCACATTAAAAGCATGAGGGAAAGCTCAGAGACCGGATATTGCATCCTGCGGTTCTGAAGAGTGAAGCCAATGCTGGAGTCCCTAAACGTGTATTCTCTCTACTGACCAGCAGGGGACGACTCCTCTGGTTGTATAGAAGTCTATGACAAAATTACTCTACTTTTCTCTCTATGTATTCCCTCAGTGAACATTGTAACCATGAGTTTATGTCTCAATCTCTATTTTCAAGTCTTCTTCAATACAGCGTGATGCTCTTTTAGTAAATTGTTGTGCATTTAGAGTCAGATGAACCATAATGTGGAGTATGCTTCAGGGCGGGGCTACCTCATGATTGACAGAGCCGTGGACTGCGTCTCTCCGTCACTCATCCGCAGTCCAATTATGGTCACTTGCACAAAAAAAACAAGATGGCGACAGGCGAAGTCCCGGATGCGAGGCTTCAAAACCCCAAACGGGTGACATCACAACGTCTGGAGACCACGCCCACCCGGCACAGATGGTCATGAGAGCGCAGGAGAAAACAAGCCACTACACCCAGAAACAAATGGGAAAGAACCAGAGTGTATCAACGTTTAAAGGCACCAATGACAAGACGGGAAACACCATTGGGACTCTTCTGGATCTAGAAAACCTCCCAACAGGATGTTCAGATCCAACTATCAGCTTCCTTGACCCGCAGGTCTGCACTTCCCATTGTTGAGATCTGGGCAGAAGCTCCTAATCTAACAACTATTGTCATTAGCAATTAATCTGGGTAATATTTTCCCAGTTAGTTGATTAATTGCTTGTGTGTAAAAAGGTCAGAAAATAGTGAACATGTCCATCACAGTTTAACCAGCACAAACGGTGATTTGTCCGACCAACGGCTCAAAACCTGGAGAAGTCTCCAGTGGTATAAAACCCAAACATTTGGTATTTTTGAAGGTGGCGTCGGTTAATGTTTGGTAATTCATCTTGAATTATGACCGTGTATTAATGCATCCATTAAATGACCACATGCTTCACTTGTAGTTGCAGAGGATGTGGGCCGCCTCGCCTCAAGCTAAGGCCGCCCTCTGCTAACTTCATGAAAAATGAATATACTTTACATTTTAAAAAATTACAACATTGACCTTTACTGGGGAAATGGCATCTCACAGCAAATGCCATTTTATGTAGTGGCTTTTAAATTCACATTAAAATGTGTTGGCAGCAGATGACCGACATGGTGAACTACCATGAATTCATCATTTAAAATAAAATGAAAATTCGCCATTTGTTCCTTTGGATCATCGCTGGCCTCAGAAGAAGAATCATCTATAATTCAACCTGTTTCCATAAAAACAGACATCAAAGTTTTTCCTTTTTGCAAAAGAAGCCTTTTTTTGTAATTACTGGTGAAAACAGCAGAGAGAGAGGAAACTGAAGGAGCAAATGCCCTCGTTTGGAGGTCACAAGCTGAGGAGGAGTCACCTTGAGCACAAGATGCGGGATCCCCCCTCCTTCCTAACGCAATAAGGCAGGACACACCCAGATAGAGAAGAGAGGAGGAGGGGGAGAAGGAGATGGATGAAACGAGGAGGAGGAGAAGGAGCAGAGCTGCTTGCTTGCTGGTGCTCATCCGCCCATCTTTGCAGAATGACGTAAGGACGGTTCTCCTCGAGCTGAACGCCCGTTAATTAAAATAAAAAACATTACGTTTTGCCCCCCCTTTCAACGCCCTCGCCATTGTGACAGTCCTACTATTGACAATGTATGCGCTAAATGTGGGCAAACCACTCCGACGAGCCGAGCGAGCTTCACCCTGAAGGCGCCGCATTCGTGACGACAGTCAAACACACATTAATAACACAAACCAAGTGCCGCAGCAACCGGTGTTCGTGGAGGGGGAAAAACACAAGTTACCAGAAACCGAGGTTTTTTTTTTACTGATGACAAAAAAAGGGGTTTATTTGGTTACCATGGGGAATATCAGAGGGGCAAAAACACAAACACTGTCGGCAGGGACGATGAGCGAAGTGTTTCCAGACACTCTGGTCGGATTCCTGCCTCGCAACCGCTGCAATGGTCGGTACGTGCAGTCCTGTCGCCCGGGGAGAACCCGTCAACCACAGCGCCATTCAGAATTTCCTTATTCAAACAACATTCCCCGTTTAAGCAGTGGACGTGGATATTTTGTTGATCGTAAACCACTCAGTGTCAATCGGTGGACGCAGGTGTTCAATTCGGCGTACGTCCCGTACACGTAAAAAAGTCATTTTACACTGAAAATAGAAGTCAACTACCGGAGTCGCACTCGTGGTCGCCCGGTTGAAAAACACCGCGGCGAGCGAGAAAAGACTCGCACGCGAGCGCTGCGTAATAAGCCTAAAAGTTGATATTTGACCGAAATTAAGAGCTATTCGGTCTGTTGCAGATGTTTTAATTTCCAAACGAGCCCACAACGCCACCGTGTGTGTTTTAACAGCTGTTTAAGTCCCAAAAAAAGCGACGCAAGTTGGCTTCATTTTTTTTTTTTTTTTGAATGGAGACTTGACAGCATTGGCCGTTGAAGGGAGGCACGTATCGGGTCTGTTAACCCGGCCACACGCCCGGGGGAAGCGGGTTAGCAATACGTGCCTTGAACAGGGAAGAGGGGGGTTCGCGGTTAATTCCGGGGACGAATAAAATACGTGTACCCCGAGCTGTGCGTTCACACCTGTGGAAGAAAAAAAAAAACCAAATATGTCCGTAGTTGTCAGTTAGTGGGTGAAGAAAACAGCGGTTTGTGACCGTTAACGTCAACTTACCCGGATGCTAAAGCAGCGCGGACAACACACGACAGACTCCTTTAAAAAAAAAAAATCACTTCACCGAGCACCAACAACGTCGGTTGTTGTCTTTCAGCCACAAGTGAACTAAAAGAAAACCGGACATGTGCTGAATAAAGTTGTAAGAAAACAAACCCAACACACACACACAAAAAATAGACGTTACCTCCACTCGCGGGCGTCCTCGTCTGAATCCCGTCCTGCGGCTGTTGGTGTCGGTGAGGCGGAGAGCGGCGTCTTGCAGTTTTTAGAGGGGTTTGTCCATTTCACAGCGGGGATCCAACTTGACAACTGCAGTGCTGGAAATGATTGACAGACCCGGATGGGGGAGAGAAAAAGATCTTCACCGTCCCTTTGTTGTTCCGACGTTTAAAACCGGTTTATGTTGACGGTATGGCATCGGCTCCCCGAGTCCTGCAGCGGCGGCGGCGGCGGCCCCACACACACACACACACACACACACACGTACACAACACACACACACACGGGGGAAGAAAACAATCCAGATTCAAGTCAAGGGGGGAAAAATCAATCCGTGTTCGAGGAAGAAATAAAACTCCCCTCTTTCTGTCTCTCTCTCTCTCCTGGACTGTGAACCCAGAGGAGGGTACCGGGCAGATCCCGGTCAATGAGGACCGGTGGGTTGTTGTTTTGTTGTGTGTGTGAGGCTGGAGGGGTCCGACGCATTCAAACAGGGGACCGGAGAAAAGACCCGAAGTCCGGGTCGGCGTCTTTTTCCTGGCTGGCGGGGAGGCGGGGTGATATGTGGGGGGTGAAACTGAGAGGGAAGTGAACTAGTGCCGGAGACCGCGAGAGAGGGAGGGACCAGCCCGGGATCACCCAGTTTTTAAGGTGGATCTATGAATTAATTAGGTTATCTGGCAAAAACAGAGCTCCCTTTTTTATTTTTTTATTTTTTATCGTGAACATTTGCCTCGGGGTGAAGATCCACGAGGCCGATGAAGACCCTGGAAAACTTGAGAGGAAGAGTCCTCCGAGAAGGAGAAGAAAACCCACATCTGGATCCGTGTATGGAGGCTCATTTCCGCCCTCTGCAGAGATACCATCTCTCTCTATTATGATAGAGGAAGTCCTGGTGGTTATTGTTCCACGTTTCTACTGTGAGGGAGAGAATAAAGAATAAAGTTAGAACACATTGAGGGGAGAAAGAAAACACAATATATCAAGATTTAAAATCCTAACGTTTCATGAATAAAGTCATACCAGAAAAAAAAGTTAATTTTCTTGATTAAATTCCATTAATTAATTAAGAAAATTGTAATATTTTAACATATATATATAAATCAGAAAACTATTATTAAAATAAAGTCATATTTTCATAAATAGAGTACATTTACGGATTGTTTTCCTAGATTAAGTTGCCATAATCAAAAAAAGTTGAAATATTTTGACATCATACAGGTTATTTCACTTATTTCTTCTAGATTAAGGCCCGTGATAAAAAAAAGTTGTAATATTTTAACATATTAAATTTTTTTTTTTTAAATTAAACAAATCTGGAAAAACAATACTTTAAGATTTAAAATACTAATATTAAAAAAAAAAGTTATGTTGTCAGAAAGAGAGTGAATATTTACAGAATATTTTAGATTTTTTTCTGGATTAAGTTCTTGAAAAAGAAACACTTGTAACATTCCACCATAAAAAAATTAAAAAAGAAATTAACTGAAGAAAAAAAAATCTGAAATTGCAAAAAAAAAAATTACTAATAATACAACACCATAGAAAAATATACTCATATTTCCAGAAAAAAAAGTTTCCGTAATTAGAGAAAGCAGTAATAATTCAAGATTAAGTCTACCGACCATGAGAAAGAAAAACTCATATTATTGGTTATATTTTGTGAATATTTGGTCAAAAACTGTTGTTGTTGTCCTATAAAGCAACGTTGATACTAAAATACACAAATACAGTGAAGGTGACTTGATGTGACACCTTCAGGTGTTCTCTGGACCAGAGTACGGAGGCCGATTCATGCCAGAAAAATAAACTGATGGAAAGTATGAACTGCTGAAAATATAACTGAAAATTTTACACACTTATGACTCATAAATGGGACTGTGTACTTTGTGAGATTAATACAATAATTCATAAAACAGGTTTGTGTTATCTTTGAATTAATTAATTAAGCCTGTTAAATAAATGCTTTACAATTGAAATTACAGGAAGATTATTACTTTATATTTTCTAATCATAATGGTGTGGCAGACTAAAGTTTCGGGGTCATCTTGTATTGAATATTTAAAATAAATGGGGAATTTTTAATTTAGTTTCCTCCAGTTTGAATTAAAACACTTTAATTCAACTACACAATATTCTCAGCTGAGTCAGGTCCCAAAATGTCTTCCTTGAATAGCGACGTATGGAATCCATTTGTATTTATAATAAACCTTCGGAGACCAACAGACACTCGTCCTTTCAAAGGTTTTATGTCGGTTGATTGGTGTATAAATTCAGCAGGGAGGTTTTTTTTAGTTTTTTTAGCTGCTGTTTTGATGAAAATCAACAAAACAACTCCTCTGATCTGATCAAAGCCTTTTCCATATGTAGTGATTAAAAGCAAAGGTCCCCTCGTCATCAGTATGAGATGAAGATTATACCTCACTCAGACTGCTTGTGTTCATATGCGCTCGGTGATTTCTATGATTTTATTTTTACTGGTCCAAATGCAGAACATGAACAAAGAATCTGAAAAGAAATTTCTCTCCGACTGCCAACTGGCCACTCAATCAGCTCTGCCTCCCACGCTATGCTAATGACAGAGAGGCAGAGAGGTGGTTAAAGCTGCCGTTTAACAGCACAGAGCGCCGCTTCGCTCTCAGCTCCAAGCGGCTGCAGGAGAAGGAGAGCGACTGATTCTCAGAACTGTTCACAAAGTCACCGTCAGTCAACTCATGCTCATCTTCATCCTCATCCCCATAACCTCATCCTCATCCTCAGAACTGTATCACACACACCGTCGTCTTTGTTTGACACTGTTTCTGCAGTAAGTACGCCAAATATCAACGTACGATGCTGTTCAACCCGTCCTTCTCAAAATGACGTTAATCAAAATGTCTGCCTGATGCGAGTTCTTTTATTATTTCATTGTGTGAAAGGGTTTATTTCAATAAAGTTAAGAGACACAATGAAGTCCAAAGGATTGCAAACAACCTAAACATATTGATATTTTACATTTGAAAGTACTTTTTTTTAATTATTATTATTATTATTATTATTATTATTTCTATTCTATTTTTGTATATCAAGATCATTGTGAATGTCCGGTTGAAGTGCATTTAAATTGTTCGAAAGGTGCTATGTAAATAGAGTTTGATTGGAGTTCTTCAATCAGGGAATTGTTTTCGCCCATGTCAGTGAAATGCATGAAAGTCTTTATTGTATACTTTCCATAAAAATAGTATTCCACCAAAAAATAAATGCACTTCCCGTATTATTAACGCAATAAGACGTAATTCAGTTTTTGGCCGCTAGGAGGCAGCCGATCGTGATGCCACTCTAATGGGTAATAATAATTAAATCTATTATACAATAGTATAACACATTGAGTACTTTTACTTGTCATACTTTCCGTACATTTTCCCAACTACACTATACTCTCACTCAAGTATCATCCCAATGCAGGTATGTTTTCAGTGTATTTGTACCTCCAAGGATCTGTTTACCGAGTCGCATACCGCGTTCAGACCCTCCGGCCTCCCGATGCGTATCGGATCAGAAGAAATGTGCCGACTCAGGACTCACCTGTCTGATTCCTCGTCCTCCCCTCCTGAACGCGCTGTTGTCACAACACACACCTGTGTATCTATTGTCAATACGTCCTGCGAGGCGCTCCGAGGCCGGAAAAGGAAAAGAGAGGAGCCCGACGTTTAACGTGAGGAGGAGCCGAGCGCAAATACACTTTAAATGAACTGGAGGAGATAGAACGTTAAGAGGGTTTAAAGTTTTTCACACCGGGCGACGACCATGAAATCAGCTTTATTTATAAATGTATTACAGTTGGGGATTATTCAATCTCAGGGTGAACTCTTTAGCGCGCTGCTCGTCGTTTACGGTCCGACCAGCAGCTCGAGGCTCTAAAGTGGAGTTGAGCGTCGACTCGTTCAACCAGTTCAACAGATCCTTTAATGAAGTTTCCCAGACTGCATTTGGGCCGATTGCTCTCCAAACGGACTCTTTACCTGCAGCCGAGCAACGACTGCTCGGATGCGACGGGGCCGGTTGGTCCGACGTGGGCCAATCGGGAGAAGGGACCTGATTGGCAGGAGCATGGAGGCGGGACCAAAGGCCTCACGAAGGAGGCCGAGCAGCTGTCACTCAAGCATGCCACCTCCCTCTCACGACACACTTCACGACTGGAAGTGTGTTTGTTGGACATTTGCACGAGATGCTCGTCAAACCAGAGCACCGGGTTCCCTTTGGAGTCGAGTCTCGAGGGTCACGGTTTCATTTTCACTCGTTTTTGGTTTGGATGAGTAAAATATTTGGTCCTTTGATTTAAAAAACTGCTCCGATTCACTTCTGTTGAACTAAAGAGCTCCTTTTTCCTTAATAAATGACTCTGTAAACCTTAAAACATGGGGTTTATGTAACTTCCTCGTTCCTCGGGTCGTAACACAAAACCACAAACAGAAACTACAACACGTCTGAACCCAATATCTTGTCTCGTTGCTGTACATATTCTGCTTTTGAATGTTCACAGACATCAGTGATTATTTGATATAAACCTAAAGGCACAATGTTAGACAAAGTCTAGACTGATAAAAAAAAAACTTGTGTGTTTGAATGCAAATTGAGAATTAGAAACAGCTCCATCCTTTTGAAATGATTCATCATCAACATAACTTTCTACTTCAAAATATTCACAGAAGACGTTGCTCTGTTGTCCTGATGCACACGGATTAGTTCCACAATCCTCTGAAAGTCGTCCACAATTGTGAAAATCAGATACCTGGGTGTTACCTGAGACTGGCACTGCATTCATTTCTTAGCGTTTCTCCCGAGTCGATCATTTGGGAGCTACTTTTAGCCTGAAGACGGGTCGTGAACGGGCTCCTGATCCGTGACCTCAACCGCCCAAAAGCATTTATTTAGTTTCTGGAGGCGTTCCAGACCCCGGAGGGTGCGCGTCCTAGGAGACTGAGTTCAGGGCAAAAAAGTCACCTCTCCATCTGTTCATGGCTTCAGAGGCAGCAGGAGCTCTCTCTCTCTCACACACACACACACACACACACACACACACGCACACACACACACACACACACACGCACACACACACACACGCACACACACACACACACACACACACACACACACACACACACACACACACGAAATCCCCCCAAAATACCTTTCTGACAGCCGCAGGAGCCGCAGCATCTCAGAGTTTCATATCTATTTTCTGAGAGACGTTGCATCCGACTGCAATGAGGAAGACGAACTCTTTTCTTGGACCACTTAGATCGTTTTTTCTGGAGTACAAAAAGCAATACTGCAGCAGAAAAAGTACTCTGTTACAGGAAAAGTACTGCATTCAAAACCGTGTGGGTTAGGGTTTCGTTTTCAATGAAGGTAGAGCATCAAATTTAATTGCTAAAAGTATTCCTTATCCATAACGCGTCATTTCAGAATCATTTTTATGTTACTAGATTATAATCTCGATGCATTAATGTGTTCATAACTTTAATGTAGCAGCTGGAAAAGGTGGCGATCATTTAAACTGCTTTCCATCCTGCTAGCTTAGCTTATAATGGCACAATTTAATAGTGGATTTGATGCTTTGTATTAATGGTAAAACATCTAAAAGTACCTGGTAAGTAAAGCTTTAATGGCGGCATAGAAGTATAAAGTAGCATAAAATTAAAATATTTAATAAAAGTACAGGTACTTCAAAGTTAAACTCAAGAACATTCCTGCACTACTCGTCACTTAATGGTTTCCTCTCCAACCAGTAGTACATGTGACCAGTCCCACCAGTCTCATAGAAGTCTTTTATGACTCTGTTTCTTTTATTAAATCTATTTTACCTGGTTTTTTTTCCCCTTCTCGCCTTCAAATCATTTTCTTCCACTTCCTCCTTTCAGTGGAAGTGAAACTTCGTCCACGCCAACAAAACAACCCGATTATTTAATCAGATATGTCTGAACGATATGGAGGGATTTGTGTCTTTTTTACACAAGCAAATTTCTAGTTTGTAAGTAAATTATCTCCAAATCTTTGCTCTCAATTCAAAAAAGTTCTTTAAAAAAAAAAAAAAAATTCTCTCAAAAAAAATAAACTTTGCTCTCAATCCAAACGTTTTTTTTTTTAGAGCAATTTTTTTTTTGAGAGCAATTTTTTTTTGAGAGCAATTTTTTTTTAGAGCCAATTTCTTTTTTCGAGAACTTTTTTTTTAGAATTTTTTTTTTTTTTAGAATTTTTTTTTTTCAAAGCAAATTTATTTTTTAAGAGCAAATTTTTTTTAGACCACTTTTTTAGAGAACTTTTTTTTTTTCAACAGTTTTTTTTTTATAAAGATTTGGAGATAATTTGCTTTCAAACTAAAAATTTAATACCAATCAAGACACAAATCTACCTCCATAGAACGATTCCATTAAACAAACGCGTCCGTGGTCGAAGTCCTCGGAAGCTTTGTGTTTAAAAAAGAGCTCGATGCGACGCGGACCGACGCAGGACGCTGACGGATCTTCTGTCGGCGCCGTAATGGCGTCGTACATCACCGTGCGGTGTGTTATTGGCGCTTCTGCCCCGAAGTTTCACAGAAATGAAAGAGTGATTCCAGCGGCTGAATCTCACAGGAGGCAGGACTTCAAGCTTCCTGTTTTATGTTTAGCCGCGTGGCTCCGAGAGCTTCACGGAGAGAAATGTGTCACTAGCTAACGGATGGATGCTCACGGCGTTCGGTTCGCGGGTCCTCAGAGGATCAACCGTCTGAACCTGAAACTGTGGATGTTTCCAGGTTGACTTCAGGGTTCTTCTTTGAAACAAGACAAACGTTTGGACGTCCAGTTTGTCGACCAGACCAGAGTCTCACGAAAACCTTCATTTTAAGTCCCAGCATGCCCAATTCAGACAATCTTTTGACATAAAATATGTAATTTTTTTCATTTTTAAACCCAACGACACAGTTTTTTTAACTGAAACTCCTTTCTAACAGGCCAAGACTTTGTAGATTCTGATTCTTTAGGTCCTAATCTTTCCATAAAGGTGTTTTATTGACGCTCCAGGAGGCGTTTTTGGGGAATCTGGCTCATATCATGCTGGATGTTCATAGTTATGATCAAAATATCTTTTAAAATATATATTTTTTGCAGATATACATTTGTTTCCCAAGACTTTGCTGAACAAATACATACAATAAACACAAGTATTGGAACTAATTTGGGGTTCCTACGACGACTCAAACACAGAGAAAAGGAGGTCTGGAGCCAAAAATTGGTTCCAGTCTTTTCAACTTAATAATTTAAGAGAGAATTGCGTCTCTGATACGTTTGAGTTTCCGCCCGCAGGTTTTCTGTGCGTTTATGGGACTAATGAAATGAGTGAATCGTTATGTCTGATACAATTATTTCACATGAATCCCACAAGTATTTAGAATCCAGCGCCATCTCTAATGGTTCTCTTTTGTCAGGGCGACTGGAGAGCGAGGAGTCCTCACGTTCAAGAGGCCTAATTGGGAACTGATTGATGGAATTGTCTTCACAGCGCTTTAAATTCAGGACCCTACTTTTAAAACCCAAAGGGGGTGAAACCAAGCAGAGGGATCTTTTATAAGTCATTACATTGTGGTCTGCATTCATTACAGTATTCAACATTTGTTTAATTTATCACGTAATAATTCTCATAATGCCCTAACATTTTACATTCTGCACGAACATGTTATTACGTCAACTAATTTAAATTAGGATCGCACTGCTGACCAACTGCAGTGAAGTAATGTGTGTTCACAGTGGTAGTATTAATAAAAAAACAGAAAGGGGTCCGAGCATATGAATATGTAAAGATATGTGCAGCGGGTATGCAAATACATGGAGTGCAGTTGATGGTTTTTTAATTATTTATCATCTTTAAAACTCCACGGTGGTGTCGCGCTGCGCCCTCACAGCAAGACGGCCAAAGTTAGCATGTTCTGCTCCCAGGTAGGTTATTTAGTAGGTTAATTGGACTTTAAATTGTCCGTAGGTGTGAATATGAGCGTTATTGGTTGTGTGTTCGTGCCCTGAGAGAGCCTGGCGTCCACCTATCCGCCCAATGTCAGCTTGGATTAGCGGTTCGGATAATGGGATATGCAAAACTTGGCAATGAAAATCTTGGATCTTAGCCTCCACCAACAATGCTCATCAAATATGTAGAAAAAGAAGAAGTTAAACAAGTTAAAATGTGAACATAAAATGGTGCAGAAGTTAAAATATATGGATATAATTAAACATTGCATAATATGTATGAATAGCAGAAATGCAAAGTGAATCAACTGCAATGTAAACAGGAATGTAGAAAACCTGCTATATGTGTCGTAATAAATGTATACTGTGTATGTACAGAAATACAAACAGGTAGTAAAGCTATGAGGCGGCAAAGCGATAATGAATGGTGATTTTATAGCTTACAGATTAAATAGTTTACAGATTGCTTTTTAACAAACTGAATTTAACAACAAGAACCTTGCTAATCTTGAGACACCTTAACTAGCTAACCATAACTTGCTAACTTCAAGACACCTTAACTAGCTAACCTACCTTGCTAACCTCAAGACACTAGCTATCTATAACTTGCTAACCTCGAGACACCTTAACTAGCTAACCACAACTTGCTAACTTCAAGACACCTTAACTAGCTAACCTACCTAGCTAACCTGCAGTCAATTTAAACATTTGTTATTTTAGGAATGTTGTAGTAAAGCTATGAGGAGGTAAAGTGGCAATGAATAGTGATTTTATAGCTTACAGATTATGATTGCTTTTTAACAAGATAAATTTAACAACAAGAATCAAAGTGATTCATAAACACTTCCACCTCAGATATGAACGGTGAGTCCATAAATCCCTCCCTAAATGTACTGTATTCATTATATTTAGAGAAATTCCTGCACCATAAAATGCCTTCAGAAATCCCCTCAATGGAACTAGTGTCCTTGGCCTGTGTTCATTATGTCGAGGTTAAGAACGAGGGAGTGACTTCAGACGCATTCCTTTTGGGAGCAGAACGTTTTCAGAAAGGTAAAAAAAAAATGTAAAAAATGGTTGTAAAAAGCCAAATTGTCCTTGGATGCTCCGTAGTAATGCGTCCACATTTCAAAACAACATGTGAACACTTCAGCTCCAGGTCTCATCTATCTCGTGGGACTTCTCAGTGAAAATGTGTGTGGGCCAAATCAAATTCAGTGATTTAATCACGGTCTAATCATCGATCGGCACTTGTACAGTTTTTTTTTTTTTTTCAAGAGAAACTTTTCAGCATTAATGTTCATTATGAAATGGAGGCTGTGATTCAAATCCATCAGGCTTATGTAACGCCGTGACTTCCTGGGGTCAGGATCCACCTACACTGCAGTGATCTGACAACACGCAGCATTTAGACAACTACTTGAGGTGGAAACACATAAATCTCTCCATATATGCACTGACAAGGGTGACTGGATGTTGTATCCATGGCTACCTTCTCACGTAATCTGTATTATTTTTATCACAAAGGCCTTTTCTGTTTTTTTTTTCTTCTTCTCCCGAGCCTCCTGCTAACACGATGTACACAGATTCAGTTTCTATATGTGAAGGAACCAAAAACAAACAGGCTCAATAACACAGAGAGAGGGATTCATCTCCATTTTTTTCACCAACAGTCCACGATTTAGTGCACAAGTCAACGATGTGGTTTCCATTTGTTTGGTTTCTCTTTGGCAGCAGATGTGAACAGACTGAGCATGATGAAGACACACAGACATGGAGCTCGTCTCTCACCTG
Organism: Clinocottus analis; assembly: GCF_023055335.1. NCBI lineage: Eukaryota > Metazoa > Chordata > Actinopteri > Perciformes > Cottidae > Clinocottus > Clinocottus analis. Next base: position 652,099 of record NW_027176065.1, read on the forward strand.
CTGGGTGAGTCCCTGCATCTAAAGGTGAGCTTTGCTCAGGTTGTGACTCCAGGTGCTTTCAGAGTTCAGCTGCAGGCCGGTCGGCATTATTTAACTGCGGCGTCTTCATAGACCAGCGCAACAACTAGAGCGCAACTCTACTGCTACGCTAGCAGCTACGTGTGGCAGTACACAGCGTTTATTTGAGCTAAACATAAATATCTTGTATTGCAAGATTACATTTGAATACTAAGCCAACAGGGGACGTTAGCTAACCTCTAGACACCTCAACTAGCTAACCGCTAGACACCTTAACTAGCTAACCTCTAGACACCTCAACTAGCTAACCTTAACTTGCTAACCTCTAGACACCTTAACTAGCTAACCTCTAGACACCATAACTAACTAACCTTAACTAGCTAACCTCTAGACACCTTAATTATCTAATCTTAACTAGCTAACCTCTCGACAACTTAACTAGCTAACCTTTACTTGCTAATCGCTAGACACCTCAACTAGCTAACTTCAGCTAGCTAACATTAACTTCATAACCATAATTTGCTAACCTCTAGACACCTTAACTAGCTAACCAAAACTTGCTAACCTTTAGAGGCCTTAACTAGCTAACCCTACTAACCTTAATGTGCTAACATTGAGCCACCTTAACTAGCTAACCTTAACTAGATAATCTCTAGACACCTTACCTAGCTAACCATAACTTGCTAACCTGCAGTCAATTTCAACATGTATTTGTAATACTAGGAATGTTTAACCACAGCTGTTGTGTTAGTCTGTATGTGCGATAGATATCGGGGAGTAGCTTGTGTAACTGATGAGACGTGCTGTTGTGTTTAGACATCGGTGAGTGTTGAAATCATGCTTTATGACGGGGCTCATTATTACAGTTCATCATCTCGGGAGCGTCTTTGAATAGATGTCATGCGATCCATTTAAAAGTAGATATAAAAGTGAGATATTTGGATCAAAACTGAAGACCGACATTAAAAGAAGCCGCGCTGCTGATCCCTCACTGGATAACTTTGCATCACGCCTGACTGGACTTCATGTTTGCCTTTTTCTTACCTTCGAATAAACTTTTATTTTTTACTGCCTGCTGTCAGAGTTGGGATTTTGGGTTCAAGCCTGTTTGCATCGAGGCTCTGCAGCTCCACAGGGAGCTTTCAAGAAAATCCATAACAATATCAACACTATCTCATCCTTTAATGCTTACAGTTTTTCAAGAAATACCCATATCCTTCAGCATCTTGACCAGGATGTTATGTCCTCACACACTTAAATGTTTATGTGTTTTGTCCTGCAAGAGGAAGCAGACTTTATAGGCCGATTTTCACCAGTCATTTGTATTTTTTATATTGTGTTGTGTGTATTGATCATTTCTCTGCTCATTTCCTAATTAAAATATTCAAACATTGTTGTAACAACCCCAAATCTCCAGACTCATTCCCCAGTTTTTGCTCCACATTGATCGTACGCTGTATTAAAAACAGTCAACAGAGCTTACCCAATTTGAAATTATTGTAATGCAACCATAAAGATATGCAGTTCGATCCAGAGCTCTGCGGTCTCAGCGGCTGGCGAGGAAGAAATACTGCCCGCGACAGCGGAGGTGAAAGGTCAGGATCGAATCCAATTCGGAGGTCACACTGTTCCCGATCGAACATCAATCCCCGTCCGCTGCTCGAGGAGCCTCCCATCATCCTCAGCGACGCGGCTCCAGGAGCCAGCTGTCAGCCGACGGATGCCCGGGCGGGGGAGTCCGCGCCCTGGGCAGCAGGGTGAGGCCGCACCCCCCACCCACCCCGGCCTGGAGCTCTGCTGGTGGTCTCCAACCCTGTCATTACTGCTGCCTGGGTGGGGGGGGCGACTCCTCACTGGTGCCATTAACTTTTCATCAGCAGCAGCTCCGAGGAGCTGGTTTCACTTCAACAGCCCATAATAATACACCTCCGTCTCTGCAGGTTTTTACACAAAAAAAAAAAAATCAGATTTACTCTGCAGTGTGTGTGCTGCAACGCCCAGATTTAGAGACATAAATTACCAACAACATCCAGTGTAACCGAACTGGCTGGTGAAGCAGGCGGTTGACTCATCGTGTGGTTTCAGGTGGAGGAGTGATGGACGGGGAGGCTTTTGTCCGTGATGCATCATGTTTACATTCTGGGTGGGAACAGAATATATGTACATGTCAGTCCGACTTGGGTTTGCACACTGGAGAATATTTCAATTCATGTACAAATAGAGAAACGTCTGGTTTTCACTCCAGAAGCCGTCAAACCTGTGAGACGGACATTTTGCTGCACAGGTGGGTTGATAAATACACCTTTTAACCTTTTTGTTCTTGTTGTGTAGTTGTTTGATAGGGTCTGTGTGTGAATAAATATTGTTTTTGACTAAAATTCCTCCCCAAGGAACAAGATTTTTTGCTATTTTGTTGAGTTGCCTCATTTCCCCATGAATAATATGGAAGCCCATTACCACCACCAGCACCACACACACAAAAAAAGAGGACCAAAAAAAGAAAAAAGAAATTAGAACGTCCCCCCAAAAAAATATTAGGAAAAAAATAAATAAAATTAGGACCAACAAAAAAAAGAAAAGAAATCGACTTTATTTTTTCCTTTTTTTTCTTTCTTCTCATTGACTTGAAGAAACGCAACGAAAAAAAACCCAAAAAGTTTCCCGTTTCATTCAAGAGGATAAATGAGAACTTCACTACTGATAGCAGTTGTCAAAATTACAGTTACAGCCTAAATATAATTGTAGCTAATATATGTACACACAAAGTACATTGTTGTCCTTCCATTGACCATTTTTAAGAACTGAGTAAAATACAAAGTCCACACATATATTGAATGAATTATTTACTTTAAAGTAACCCATCAATAAGCTTACAGGTGGTTGACAATGTAAAGTTATCTTTTGGTAAATAACAAGAGCACTTGAATATAAAACAATGTTTTCAATGTTAAATTAAAAGAATACGTGAATTGAAACAAGATTGGACTATTTTGTGACTTGTACTTGTTTTGTTGTATGAACAATACATATTTACATTTAAATGAAGGTTTGTAAAAACCAAAGTGATGAAATAACGTATAGCTTAGATCTTTTTATTTTATTTTCGTCACCGAAAAAAAGTCGATTCATTCTTTTTTTCCTAATTTTTTATTTTTTTTTGGTCCTAATTTTTTTTTTGGGGGGGTCCTAATTTTTTGTTGTGTGTGGCGGAAAGGGGCTTCCATAGAACTAATACATACAGTAAACGTATTGTAATCAATTTGGGGTTCGTACGACGACTCAAACAGAGAAAAAAAGGTCTGGAGACAACATTTGTTCCAGTTTTCTACGGGTTAAAGTACATTTTACATGCATAACTTTTACTTCACTGAAGGACCTGAGTACTTCTTCACCCGCTGGTCAATACTGCATTTTTTATGTTGCTCCACGTCGGTCGTTTGATGGCTGACGGAGGTTTTTGTTGCTCTGGATGTTGAAGTTTGGTGGGTTTGATCCTCTGATGCTCCGCGATGAGGCAGCAACAGATCCAGCTTGTTTTCTGATTCTCCACCAGGAGAAGTGTGAAATGGCAGGTTGTGATTTTGTGTGCGAGTGTGTGTGTGTGTGTGTGTGTGTGTGTGTGTGTGTGTGTGTGTGTGTGTGTGTGGGCGGGCTCTGGCCTTTTCCCCTCCCCTCCCACGTCCTCCAGCTCTGCCGCAGCATTAGCATGCAAACAGCAGCTGCAGCGCTGCACCCCATTGCTCACTTCAAACAGCCGCACAACCTCAGCTCCCACACACACGCACACACACACACACACACACACGCAGACTCACACACACACACAGCGTCACACTATGACCATGTAGACTAGTTCAGATATCACAACAGTAGAAGAAAACGCACTTTGTACACGTCAACGAGATGTATTCATTTGACATTCAACCCACGCAGTAAGCGACACACAGTTAGCAACCCACACAGGGGGGAGCGTTACACACCTGTACACACACACACACACACACACACACACAGGTAACCCTGCACTCTGTCTCTCTGCAGAACCTGTGTAGCTGTTCAGGTTTTGCTTTCTTGCTTCTTCACTTTCTTCTCAAAGTGTCGCTACAAACAGCTTTCAGTCCGAGAGTTGAACTGGAATGCTAAACAATGCTAACTCACAAGCATCACTGTAAATGAAACAGGACAAATGGACGTTGTGTGTGTGTGTGTGTGTGTGTGCGTGTGTGTATCCTCGTCGTCTTGGCTGGTGTCCATTGAATCTTGTGCATTGCACATTGAGTCCGTGTCGGCCTTCAGGGCCGGAGCGCTGGGTGGAGGTGGGAGTTCGAGTCCGATTGCCGACGGTTATTTTTTAACACGCTGGTGAGAAACATTTTAAAACAACACATTTTTTGAGTCCAGTTCGCCAAACACAAACACAAACACACACCATGCGCGAAAATCCTCCCGCTCTCATTTTAAGTCCCAGCATGCCCCATTCAGACAATCTTTTGGCATAAAATACGTATTTTTTTCACATTTTTGAACCGAACGACACAGTTTTTTGACTGAAGCTCCTTCCTAACAGGACAAGACTTTGTTTTATTTTGATTTATGTTTCATATTCTGATTCTTTAGGTCCTAATCTTTCCAAAAAGGTGTCTTATTGACGCTCCAGGAGGCTTTTTTGGGGAATCTGGCTCATATCATGCTGGATGTTCATAGTTACCATCAAAATATCTTATTTTACAGATATCAGTTTTTTTCCCAAGACTTTGCTGAACAAATACATTCAAAAAGACGACTTTCATGTGTTTTTTCAAGTGTTTTTCGTTTCCTCGACCTCACTTTCAGTGTCTGCAGACACACACACACACACACACACACACAGTAGTTGTGGCGTTCGTTGTGTTCATAGTCGTGACTTGGTTCTGGAGGTTTTCGGGTCTTTCAGGTCTCTCCCTGCCGGCTGAGAGACTCGGCGACGGCGGCCGAGCAGCACAGGAACCGTCTCAACACAAAGCATTGTGCGGTTTGTCGATCACCACGGAGTCGCGTGTTGTGAGTGACCTCACGACTGATCCCTGCGTCATCACAGACGCTCCTTCCTAATTACACATTCCCAACATTCGGAGGCTTGGTGGGAACACCATGCATTAATTATCAGCAGGGTTCGGATGGAGCTGCTCTTTTAATGACACGAGATCCAGTCTCACTGTACGTGTTTGTGGTGTATATATATATATATATATATATATATATATATATATATATATATATATATATATATCTGTAATGATCACATCAGTGTAATTGCTCTGTAATGATCTTCCAGCAGCTTTCACTCGCAGACGTCTCAGAAACGAGGATCTGAATGTTTTATTTATTTCCTTTCGAGCTGAAACACAAGAGAGGACTGAAGGTGCTGCTTTGCTTGATGTTGCAGCTGCTTTTCAATCTGAGATGCATCACAGAGACTGAACCTCTATCGGTGGCGTGCGCCGTGAGGCCGGACGCTGTGTTTCTCTTAATGATCGTGTTGTGTAACGCAGACGCTCGGGACTCTGGGTGATGTAACGATCCTGTAGATTTAACCCGAGGCTGTCGGTTTTAATTATTCAAACTTCATTTCAGAGAAACCGTGTTTCTTTTCCTCCCATCGGTTTAGTGTTACGTGGTTTTAAATGCTACCATGAGATTCAGACGCCATGGCTGCAGCTCACCCAAAATGGATCCAGAAAGTTCAGTTTGTCAACACTAGTTTCTGCCCGTCGTTGGTTGACTTAACCTGAACCCTCAGGACTTGTAGTCGAGCTCTCGGCCAAAGCTTTGAGTCCACCGGAGAGAGCCATTAACTTATGGAAGAAACATAGGAAAGCAGAGATGATCAGCTGTTAATCTTGTTAATCTGCACTGATGGTTCCATCAGGAGAGTTTAATATCTCCAAATATCAATGTTCATAAAACGATACAGGAAAACGTTCCTGCCAACGGCTGTAAGACTTTATAATAAATCACCTCTGCAGAGCCTCCTTCAATTAAACCATCAATAACCAGCATCGCTTTCACTGGTTATACTTCTGATTCACTGGTTATACTTCTGATTCACTGGTTATACTTCTGATTCACTGGTTATACTTCTGATTCACTGGTTATACTTCTGATTCACTGGTTGCATCTTCTTTATTTAACTTTCTTAAATGAATATGTTGTGCTTTGCTATTGTATATGTTCAGTATTTCCCATAGTTTATATTTGTATGTCACCAATGTAACTGTTTGCAGCTGCTATCCATCCATCCATCCATCCTTCCATCCATCCATCCATCCATCCATCCATCCATCCATCTATCCATCCATCTATCCATCCATCCATCCATCCATCCTTCTATCCATCTATCCATCCATCCATCTATCTATCCATCCATCCATCCATCCATCCTTCAATCCATCTATAAAGAAATCAATGACTTGTTCTCATCTCCAGTCTCTCGTTTGAGAACATATTTAATGATCTTCCTTCTGAGGGATTCAAGCCTCATTAAATATCATATCAATAATTAATGATTAAATATCATATCATTAATGAATAAATAAATATCATTAATTAATAATTAAATATCTCCCACTTGGGTCGTGGTCGTGGTGGTCGTGGTCGTGGTGGTCGTGGTCGTGGTCGTGGTCGTGGTGGTCGTGGTCGTGGTCGTGGTGGTCGTGGTCGTGGTCGTGGTGGTCGTGGTCGTGGTCGTGGTGGTCGTGGTCGTGGTGGTCGTGGTGGTCGTGGTCGTGGTGGTGGTGGTGGTGGTCGTGGTCGTGGTCGTGGTGGTGGTGGTCGTGGTGGTCGTGGTGGTCGTGGTGGTCGTGGTCGTGGTCGTGGTCGTGGTGGTCGTCGTGGTGGTCGTGGTGGTGGTCGTGGTGGTCGTGGTGGTCGTGGTCGTGGTCGTGGTCGTGGTCGTGGTCGTGGTGGTCGTGGTGGTCGTGGTCGTGGTCGTGGTGGTCGTGGTCGTGGTCGTGGTGGTCGTGGTCGTGGTCGTGGTGGTCGTGGTCGTGGTCGTGGTGGTCGTGGTCGTGGTGGTCGTGGTGGTCGTGGTCGTGGTGGTGGTGGTGGTGGTCGTGGTCGTGGTCGTGGTGGTGGTGGTCGTGGTGGTCGTGGTGGTCGTGGTGGTCGTGGTCGTGGTCGTGGTCGTGGTGGTCGTCGTGGTGGTCGTGGTGGTGGTCGTGGTGGTCGTGGTGGTCGTGGTCGTGGTCGTGGTCGTGGTCGTGGTCGTGGTGGTCGTGGTGGTCGTGGTCGTGGTGGTCGTGGTCGTGGTCGTGGTCGTGGTGGTCGTGGTCGTGGTCGTGGTCGTGGTCGTGGTGGTCGTGGTCGTGGTCGTGGTGGTCGTGGTCGTGGTGGTCGTGGTGGTCGTGGTCGTGGTGGTGGTGGTCGTGGTCGTGGTCGTGGTCGTGGTGGTGGTGGTCGTGGTGGTCGTGGTGGTCGTGGTGGTCGTGGTCGTGGTCGTGGTCGTGGTGGTCGTCGTGGTGGTCGTGGTGGTGGTCGTGGTGGTCGTGGTGGTCGTGGTCGTGGTCGTGGTGGTCGTCGTGGTGGTCGTGGTGGTGGTCGTGGTGGTCGTGGTGGTCGTGGTCGTGGTCGTGGTCGTGGTGGTCGTCGTGGTGGTCGTGGTGGTGGTCGTGGTGGTCGTGGTGGTCGTGGTCGTGGTCGTGGTCGTGGTGGTGGTCGTGGTCGTCGTGGTCGTGGTCGTGGTGGTCGTGGTCGTGGTCGTGGTCGTGGTCGTGGTCGTGGTCGGGCTCCGTGAGTGAACTGGACGTCGGTGTGTTTTTTTCAACTCAATAAAATGTTTGAACGTTTTGCTCCAAAAAAAAAAAAAAAAAACCTTCGCTGCGGCGAGGCGATTTAGTTACCGTGGCAACGCAAAAGCAGCAAAACCCTCATGGCTACCTCGGAGTCGTTGTTGTTGTTGTTGTTGTTGTTGTGTGAGGTCACGAGGGGAAAGAAACAAACCCGCAGGACAGAAACACTTGTTTGCATCGAGCCGAAACTCAGAGCTCTTCTGTTGAACTGCAGCAGCTGAAAAACAGCTCAGATTAGATTAGATTAGATTGAAGTAGATTAGGTTGCAGATCTCAGTAATTATTCATCTAAAAGCCAAACACATGTTTTGGTTCAAAGGGGAGGAAACATCACAACGATGTTCAGGCTCACACTTCAACACTTTAATGTTCAAAACGCACTTTATCTCCATCCTGTCATAAAGAAACGCTGTTTGAACGCCCGGTGGAGGGAGTCCCCGGAAACCAGTGAAAGTCAATGTCCCCGGAAGTCCTGAAAACACGACTGTGTGTGTGTGTGTGTGTGTGTGTGTGTGTGTGTGTGTGTGTGTGTGTGTGTGTTTACTTTGAAGACAAATGTGCAAAAGAAGTATCGTTTAAAAGGCAGCAGATACTAAAATACAGTTTTCTGCCTTTCCTCCCTCACTGTGACACACACGCCTCAGTTATACAGTGTGTGTGTGTGTGTGTGTGTGTGTGTGTGTGTGTGTGTGTGTGTGTGTGTGTGTGTGTGTGTGTTTGATTCAGATGTGACTGTGCCACCTAAATCATGTAGGCGCTGCAGCAGAGTGTCAGATATTGACGCCATGGCAACAACACAGAGCTGTGTGGTTACATAAAGAGTTTCAGAGCCAAAAGACGATCTGACGGAAAACACACGAGCCGACCGGACCCGATCAGAACCTCGAGCCGGTGTTACTAACCTCAGGTGTGAACGTGTTCAGGACGCGGGTCCAGTTGATGAGGACGCAGTCTAAAAAAAGAAATAAAGTAAAAACTACTTTTCATCTTTTCCATCAGGCGGAAAACTCAGATTGAGTGAAAATGATACAGAAGTGTCTTAAAGCTGCATTCTCTCTCCTGACCACCAGGGGGCGACTCCTCTGGTTGTATAGAAGTCTATGCTTCATGTGTTAAAGCTGCGTTCTCTCTCCTGACCACCAGGGGGCGACTCCTCTGGTTGTATAGAAGTCTATGCTTCATGTCTTAAAGCTGCATTCTCTCTCCTGACCACCAGGGGGCGACTCCTCTGGTTGTATAGAAGTCTATGCTTCATGTGTTAAAGCTGCATTCTCTCTCCTGACCACCAGGGGGCGACTCCTCTGGTTGTATAGAAGTCTATGCTTCATGTGTTAAAGCTGCATTCTCTCTCCTGACCACCAGGGGGCGACTCCTCTGGTTGTATAGAAGTCTATGCTTCATGTGTTAAAGCTGCATTCTCTCTCCTGACCACCAGGGGGCGACTCCTCTGGTTGTATAGAAGTCTATGCTTCATGTGTTAAAGCTGCACTCTCTCTCCTGACCACCAGGGGGCGACTCCTCTGGTTGTATAGAAGTCTATGCTTCATGTGTTAAAGCTGCATTCTCTCACCTGACCACCAGGGGGCGACTCCTCTGGTTGTATAGAAGTCTATGCTTCATGTGTTAAAGCTGCATTCTCTCTCCTGACCACCAGGGGCGACTCCTTTGGTTGTATAGAAGTCTATGCTTCATGTCTTAAAGCTGCATTCTCTCTCCTGACCACCAGGGGGCGACTCCTCTGGTTGTATAGAAGTCTCTGCTTCATGTGTGCATGTGTTAAAGTTATGTGTTAAAGTTAAATCTACAATGTGTGGTTCAGTTTAATGACATAATTACGTAAAGGACAGTCTACATCAGATTATATATATATATATATATATATATATATATATATATATATATATATATATATATATATATATATATATAATATGACGTAATAATCGATATAATGTTGGACTTTTATTCATCAGGTGGACACGAACAACATCTGGACTCGCTGATGTGAAGTGAGCTGAACGTGTTCATAGTAAAGACATTTGTGATTTATTCTTATATTTATTTCTGCCTTTTTTTCTACTCGACTCCTGTTTCTTTCACTCACTCACCTGCTTCAAGGGACGAGCTCATGAATAATTATTTTTCACACTTTCCAAACGCTCCATCCCCGTTGCTGTGGACCCTGGGAGTCGGCCTGATTTCGCTGTTTGCTTGTTTACAGCGTCTCGTTGCCCGGCGGTCTCTGCAGCCGCTTCCCGCCGTCTCAGGAGTCTGCAGCCGTCCGGACGCCATCGCCATCGCCATCGCCGCCGCTTCTTCTTCTTCCCCCCCGAGCCAAACCAGACGTCTCCTGTTCTCCAACAGAGTTCACTGCTGCTGAATTTATCAAAGCTTCTGCTCCAAAAAAAACAAAAACAATAAATAAGTATATTCACCATTTTGCCTCCGGGGCGCAGGTCCAGCGGTGTAATAGCGTCTGCACATGAATATGTATTTCCTGCCTTCCTTACACGTTTTCTACTTATCGTTGATAATATAGTCACAAGCACAGAGGAGGAAAGAGCAATGAAACTATTCTGGATGTTTTAATGAAGCAGAGCTTTAGTCCAGAGCACTTAGTCCAGCTTAAAGTCTGAGCTGAAACTCAAACGAGTCGACGTTTTAAACTTTATTTCATACGTTTGAATTAATGGAAGAGTGAGAGTCAAAAAACACATTTTTATCTTGTATTATGCAAACCTTTTTGAATTTTACATCGAGCCAAGACCAAAACAAGACAAGACCAAGACAAGTCAAGACTAAGACAAGACAAGACTAAGACAAGACCAAGACAAGTCAAGTTAAGACTAAGACAAGTTAAGACTAAGACAAGTTAAGACTAAGACAAGTCAAGACTAAGACAAGTTAAGACAAGTCAAGACCAAGTCAAGACAAGTCAAGACTAAGACAAGTTAAGACTAAGACAAGTTAAGACTAAGACAAGTCAAGACTAAGACAAGTTAAGACTAAGACAAGACAAGACTAAGACAAGTTAAGACTAAGACAAGACCAAGACAAGTCAAGTTAAGACTAAGACAAGTTAAGACTAAGACAAGTTAAGACTAAGACAAGTCAAGACTAAGACAAGTTAAGACTAAGACAAGTCAAGACTAAGACAAGTTAAGACTAAGACAAGTCAAGACTAAGACAAGTTAAGACTAAGACAAGTCAAGACTAAGACAAGTTAAGACTAAGACAAGTTAAGACTAAGACAAGTCAAGACTAAGACAAGTTAAGACTAAGACAAGTCAAGACTAAGACAAGTTAAGACTAAGACAAGTCAAGACTAAGACAAGTTAAGACAAGTCAAGACCAAGTCAAGACTAAGACAAGACAAGTCAAGACTTAGACAAGTTCACTTCCTGTCAAGATCACTTAACTTTATTTTATTTTAATTAAGACAAGTTAAGACAAGTCAAGACTAAGACAAGTCAAGTCAAGACTTAGACAAGACAAGACTAAGACAAGTCAAGACTTAGACAAGTCAAGACTAAGACAAGTACAGACTAAGACAAGTCAATACCTAGACAAGTCCAAACTAAGACAAGTCAAGACTTAGACAAGTCCAGACTAAGACAAGTCAAGACTAAGACAAGTCAAGACTAAGACAAGTCAAGACAAAGACAAGTCAAGACTAAGACAAGTCCAGAGTAAGACAAGTCAAGACTAAGACAAGTCAAGACTAAGACAAGTCAAGACCAAGACAAGACAAGTTAAGACCAAGTCAAGTCCAGACTAACACAAGTCCAGGTCAAATCACAAGCGAGGTCGAGAGGTAAAACTCCAACGAGACGGCAGAAGGTCAAGACAACACGAGTCAGGCTTAAAACACGTCCAGTTGGAAGATCATCGTGTCCGAACACAAGTCCTGGAAGATTTTAATGTCCCGTACTAATTCAATTGTTTTTTAATAGAAGAATGTTCGTGGTAATTTAACTAAATTTAATACAATTCAAATTGTGATGAGCGGGAACTGTTTTCAGCCAGACATTCTGACCGGAGATATTAAACATGGCTACAGCAATGAACTTTAACGTGTCACATGTTTTTACATCCACACATGAAAGTTGGTCTCTGGATTTAACTCCTTCTCAGACATTAAGGAGCAGAGAAGCGTCCAGGGAGCAGTTGTTGGGTTCAATGTTCCTGCTCAAGGACACTTTGACATGCGAGCCATGAGGAGACCGGGGATCATAAAGGTCCGAGTCCCACCGGCCGCGAGACGGAGACGAATCGGAGTTAAGACGCCCACGAGACAGGAAGTCTGGGGTCAGAGTCACGACGCCGAGTCGCGTCCATCGAGGCCGACACCATAAAAGAGTCCACACGCAACAAAACTCGGACAATACCACGATGGTAGAGGAAGAAAAAAACCCTCCGAGACCAGACTCTAGTACTGCGGTCGGGTCATGAAGTCAAATTAGTTTGCGTATCGTCGTACGACCTTTTCACCAGTAATCTATCGATACTACGGGACGCAGCGCCGGAAGTGTTTCCTGCAGAAGCTGCAGAACATTTTTCTATAATCTGAACTGACCGGTGGAAAACAGTGAGAGAGAGAGAGAGAATGGCGTTGAATAAAAGAAGAAGAAAAAGAGAGAGAGAAAGTATTCAGGGTTCACGGCTGACTCGGCGACCTTTGTCGACCTTTTGCCGAACACGTTGCCGAGTGTGGGTGATGATGTTGCTCCGATCGATAACGCCCACCAGACGCATCTCCAGCCCGAGGAGCCGACAGAAGAGCGAAGCTCAGAGAAATCATATCTCCGCTCTGCAGCAGCGAGCAACTTTGTCAGGAGTGTGTGTGTGTGTGTGTGTGTGTGTGTGTGTGTGTGTGTGTGTGTGTGTGTGTGTGTGTTGTGTGTGACTGCATACTATTCAGTTTCCACTTTACAAGGTCTCATTCAGACAAGCATCTCCTGCAGGCTGTGAGTCAGAAGAAGCAACGATGCCATCAGTCTCCAGTCCTGCTGGCGTCCCCTACAGGCGGCAGAGCGCATTGCAGCAACACTGTGAATGTGATGAAGTACACAAACTTACTGATGGTTTGTTCTGTGTGAAGGATTATACCTCAAACCCTTCAGTATTTATCTCTTTTAGGGATAATTGTGACTGATTTCGCTGATTCTTCAGTGCCGTCAATAGCGGGGTGCCACAGGGGTCAATACTGGGAGCTTTGCTATTTGCAGTGTACATAAATGACATTATTTGGAATAATACAATATTCTGGTCCTCAGGCTCCTCAAGATATGCAATATTGTGTCTGTTATGTGAGATTAGCTGATTATTGAGTCATAAATTCTCGTTGTGACAAAACCTGTGTGATGTCATCAGGAAGGAGGCGCGAGCGACCGACACAAAAATGTTGACAATAAAAAAGGTGTCTGAGAAAGTCTAAAAATAAATAAAGTAAAAACTACTTTTCTTCTGTTTGCATCAGGCGGCAAACTCTCAACTAAAACTAAAACTTGGCCACAAGGGGGCGACTCCTCTGGTTGTATAGAAGTCTATGCTTCATGTGTTAAAGCTGCATTATCTCTTCTGACCACCAGGGGGCCACTCTGGTTGTATAGAAGTCTATGCTTCATTAGTTAAACTTGCATTCTCTCTCCTGACCACCAGAGAGCGACTCCTCTGGTTGTATAGAAGTCTATGCTTCATGTGTTGAAGCTGCATTCTCTCTCCTGACCACCATGGGGCGACTCATCTGGTTGTATAGAAGTCTATATAAATGACTCTACTTCTCTCTTGATGTATTCCCTCAGTAATAAACATTGTAAACATGAGTTTATGGTCTCAATCTCTAGTTTTAAGTACATTTAAATACAGCACGATGCTCATTTAGTAAATTAATTAACCACTTCTTGGTTTCCGCCCATAAGATCCAACATCGTTCCTCTTTCGTTCGTCCGCATTAACGGCTGAAGAGCTCTCTGGTTTAATTTTTTAATCGGTCGCCTAAACCTCCACATCCTCCATCAGAGGACACGACCTCCTCGGCGGTGCCCTGTTGACAAACACGGCGTTAATAAGCCCCTCAACACGTCTCCAGACGCTTCCGTCTTTGTCATCTCGGAGGTAAAAGAGTCGGACAAAAGAGGAAACGGACGCGGTCAATGCTCCTCTGGGCCGCTTTCAGCTGCGCCTCAGTCTCTGATCCTGCAGGACGCCGTCAGCTGTGCGACGGAGCCGCGAGTCGCCGCATCGCACTTACAGAAATATGACGGAGGTGTTGACACGTTGCACATCAGACAGCCTTTCGACCTCCATCAGGCTCTGCGGGGCCCGAGCGGCGCGGCGGCGAAACCCTGACAGGAGCCGACTCAGCGTCTTCTTACGCTCGGCGACGGGAAAAAAAACGGCAACTCGTCACGGAGACGACTGACACGCAGTGAAGGATGACCTTCCTCCCACCTCCACCCGCTCAGGTCTCACGCACACGTCTGAGGAAGTTGATTCTGTTTTTCCTCCAGAGACTTGTTACATCCATGTTGGATGTTTTAGAATAACACTAACAAATAGTGTTTGAAATAGTGTTTAAACTGTCAATTCTCAAGCAAATGAAAACATGTGAAGTCCACCAGTTGTTGAATGACTAGATCGAACTGAACTCACTGCACGCTAATACTATTTTAAACTCTCAGTAACTGAATATAAATATGAGAGATTAATTCATAATCTTTGGTAATCAATTTTAAAGAATAAAGATCCAAACAGGGTCTGAAATATAATTTTTAGTCGTCATTTTAGTCATTTTTCACGCCTCCTTAAGAACCGTCAATTGTCTTATTTAAACATTTAAAATTTGATAAAACAATATAATAACATTATGGACACAATACGTATGCTTTGTCCGTATAAAACTAAATATAAAATCCTCTTTCCTCTCCGGTCGTTTTGATCTAGAAACTATTTTAGTATTTATGCGTAACATCTTTACATAACATTAGCGCTTTTACTGCAAACTAAATGTTACTCGGCACACATTAACACAACAAAGGCTTCTTACAAAAAGTTCAAACTAGCTAGCTAACATTGCTATATTAAACATTGTTATCATAACATAAAGAAAGCATGGTTGATGGTAAAACTAGCTAGCTACAGCAAGCTAACATTGCTATATTCAACATTGTTATTGTGACATAAAGAATGCATGTTTAGATAAAAACACATTTCTTACCGTTGGTTGGCTATCATGTTATTGTGTTAGCTAGATGATGGTGTTCGTACTTTATGTGAAAGCTAACATTAGCTTTCATGAGGGGGGGGTTTCTTCTAGCAGAAATACTACTCTTACACTTTCAAAGAAAAGATATCAACATTAATATTACCAGTAATAGTCTGCGTTTAACTGGTCGTCTGCTTTCATGAAGCGATGTTAGCTCCTTAGCTCCCATGCTAACACACCCACGTTAGCACATGTTCAACAAGACCGACACACCGCTGTGTCTCGTTGCAGTTTCCTAATTGTTTGTTTAACAAATTATTAGCACCGTCTAAACGTACAGAAGACAGAAGCCAAACCACCCAACGAGCGAACCGACTCACCCGTACAGACGCCACATTTACACATCCAGGGGTTAGCGTCACATGACGCTAATCAGTGGCAGATTTAAAAAGAACAAACGCAAGCTGGTCGCTGAATGTCAGGCGCTCGCTTTTTAGCTGCAGAGAAAAAAGCTCTTTGAGGATTTCGGAGAGTGAAAAAGCGACGAAGGGAAGACGAGGAACCTGCAGCAGCTGCAGCTTCCTCGCCGCTCTGCTCACTAATTACTCTAAATTGACTGCAGCTGCTGCAGCTGCTGCTTCTCCATCCAGCCGGCCTCTACTCAATCATCGCATTTAGGTGAATCACGCATATGATTTATACGAAAGTACCGGGAGGTTCCCCTTCCCCCGCCGCCTCTGAAAAGAGACGCTAGCTCCTCCGTTCAGTCCGACACTTTAATCGACCCGATGCCCCGGAGCGTCGAGGGATCACCAGATACCGGAGATCACGCGAAAATCCATCTTGTCCGGGCTTCAAGTCGTCGATGTCTATAAGGGGAACTGGAAACCGCCGCTGGAGGAGGAGGAGGGCTTCGAGTTCACTCCTGTCAGATAACGAGCTACCGCTAACCCCGCGGCTTAGCGGAGCGGCCGCTACGTAGCCGAATATTTCTTCATTTAAAGCAGGGAAACACTCAACAACACATCAAATAAAGCCCATAAACATGTTTTTCCTTATGCTAATTGTCCAAAATGTAATGAAAAGCATTCCTACCAAGGCGGCACTCTGTTATTTTTAATGTCAAACCACAACTTAAGGTTTTTTCTGGATGGAATAATTTATGTTAATTCACTTCAATTCAGTTTTTTTTCTCGCATAGCTCAGAATCACAGATTATATTACACACAGTTCATCCAATCACCTGGCAGGTGTGTGTTAAATGAAAGGTCTGGACCGGCTCTAATCTCTGGGCTGGCGTGAAGGAACTGGAGTACAATCTGGGTGATAAAGGGATTTATAGTCGTGCCCTTGGATTCACGGTCCGTGCAGAAAGAAACGATGGCTGCTCGCTGCTCATTTTAGGGCCTTTTTCATTTAACCCTCCCCTCCACACACACACACACACACACACACACACACACACTAACTCACACACACTCCCCCGCCGCCCGGCATTCACATTATTAATGTTGTTCTGTGAAATTGAAATTGGTCTCGATGCCGGTGCCTCGCTCCCGTATAGCGAGTGCGTATAGTGTGATTATTTATGGGCAGAAGCGTGCACACACACACACACACACATACACACACACACACACACAGATTGCGAATCTGAAAACCACTAAGTTGTGTTTTGTTTTTTTTCCGCTCCATGTGACAAGCAGAGAGGCTCCAACGCTAATCTAATGAGTTTATATGTAACAATGAAACCACATAAAGAGTCAAAATCACCTTACTGTAACAAAAAGACCTTATTCTGACACCAGTTGTATCAGGTGAACACACAACTTTAACACACATTTAAGCTCGAGAATGAATCCTTTTGTCAAGTTTCAGTTCACCTGCGAGCACAACAGCTGCAAAAGTTAAGAAACAGAAAAATAGAAAGACTGTAAGGTTGATGAAAGTTCCCACGATGAGAGGATAACGCACATCACACACAACACTTCACGGGACAGTGTGTGTCGTCTGAATGGAACCGCCACACCGAGTTGTGCGTCCGCACTAAAGAGTGACACGTTTAGTATTCACCCCTCGCCGCCGGGATGCGCCGCCATTGGAAATCCATGAAGCCGAAGCCGAAAGCCTCTTCCCCCCTCGGCTGCTGCTCATTGATTACCTGTCAGGTGGGGGAGGGGGGGCAGCGGGGGGGGGAGGGGCTGACTGGACGGAGCAGGAAGCAGAATGAGAATGAGGAGGAAGAGGAAGAGGAAGAGTTGTGCAACGTCTGAGAGTGAAACTGCAGCCGACCTGAATGACAAACTGAGAAAGTGACGAGTCATTTCTCACGAGGACACAAGCGTTGAGGAGGATGATGTCATATTTCACGTAAGAACTCGAGTCATCATGTTACTGTACAATGTTATATTACTGTATAATATTACTGTATGATGTTATGTTACTGTATAATATTACTGTATGATGTTATGTTACTGTATAATATTACTGTATGATGTTATATTACTGTATAATATTACTGTATGATGTTATGTTACTGTATAATATTACTGTATGATGTTATGTTACTGTATAATATTACTGTATGATGTTATATTACTGTATAATATTACTGTATGATGTTATTTTACTGTATAATATTACTGTATGATGTTATATTACTGTATAATATTACTGTATGATGTTATATTACTGTATAATATTACTGTATAATATTACTGTATGATGTTATATTACTGTATAATATTACTGTATGATGTTATATTACTGTATAATATTACTGTATAATATTACTGTATGATGTTATATTACTGTATAATATTACTGTATGATGTTATATTACTGTATAATATTACTGTACGATGTTATTTTATCGCTCAATGCTTCTCATGCAAAACGATGCAAACGTGCACAAAACGCATCACAGACGAGTGCAAAGGAATGCAGATTATTCATGTTGGATTAAAAAGTTGTCAGGTTTCTTTTACATTGTTTTGTTCTATTTTTTCAGGTTGGTTGACCTGCACTCCTCCTCTTCTTCCTCCTCTTCTTCCTCCTCCTCCTCCTCCTCCAGAGCTGCTCGGCGATGGAGGATGAAGAGGGAATGTAAATGTCAAATGTTAATGTGATTGTAACAAAACAAAAGAAGAAGAGATCAGCGGAGGGAGAGTTGAGGAGAGGAGGTGAAGCAGGAGAACGTGGAGGAAACGTCTTCTCTCTGATGTCGCCCGACCAGCACATCTGAGCTCTAATGATCCTCTCTGGGTGGAGGAAGGAGAGACTAAAGAGAGATCAAGGGAGGAGGGGGGAGGAGGGAGGAGAGGAGGGAGGAGAGGAGGGAGGAGAGGAGGAAGCCAAACGCCAAAATAAAAAGGCAGAAGTTCCCTTCCAGACATTCTGACTCTGCGTGCCGCCGCTTCTCTTGTGGCTGCGAATATATTAAAGTTTAAATTTTTATGTAAAACTCCTCCACACCGGCCTGAATGCTGAAAGCTTCTCCGGCCGTTAATGAACCGAATTAAAGCCGAATTAAAGCTGCTGCTGCTTCACGAGCAGAGAGACGAGGAGAAGCTGCAGAAACACGTTTGATATTCACGAAGGAAAAAATGAATTTATTTGTTTTCCTCGGCTGCGGAGAGTCTTTACTTCACTATGAAGTTTATTTCAAGGTACTTTTTAGGTGAGTATTTCCATTTGATGTAACTTCATAGTTTGTCTAGACTACAATGTTTTTTTCCATTGTTTATTTTTCAGATGATTAACACAGATTACAGATTAAATAATACGTGATAATGTATTAAGATACCACGCAGAGTAAATGAAGTTAAAAGCTCCTTTACTGCAACGAAGTGAAGATCACAGTAATGCATCAAATAATCCATTCACACACACACATATATATATATATATATATATATATATATATATATATATATATATATATATATATATATATATATATATATATATATATATATATTGTATTTTTGTAACATTTTGGAAACCGTGCGCGAAAATCCTCCCGCTCCCATTTTAAGTCCCAGCATGCCCCATTCAGACAATCTTTTGGCATAAAATACATCATTTCTCGCATTTTTTTTCACAGAACGACACAGTTTTTTGACTGAAACTCCTTCCTAACAGGACAAGACTTTGTTTCATTGTGATTTATGTTTCATATTCTGATTCTTTAGGTCCTAATCTTTCCATAAAGGTGTCTTATTGACGCTCTAGGAGGCTTTTTTGGGGAATCTGGCTCATATCATGCTGGATGTTCATAGTTATGATCAAAACATCTTTTAAAAGTGAATTTTTTTACAGATATACATTTTTTCCCAAGACTTTGCTGAACAAATACAAACAATAAACACAAGTATTGGAATTAATTTGAGGTTCCTACAACGACTCAAACAGGAGAAAAGGAGGTCTGGAGCCAAAAATGGTTCCACAGTTTCATTTCAACAGGATGGTAGTTTTGCTAAAGTTAAACCCGAGTACTTGGTCCATTGTTAATTCAATCTCAGACACATCAGCTATTGATCAGGTGATCGATCAGATGAGCCTCTGGAGGAAACACGTGAACGCTGAAACATGGAGGACTCTGAAGAGGACCTGCTGCACATGTAAACTATCTCATAATCCTGCTTTTAAATCCTCAGAAGGCTACACAATCTATGTATATATATATATATATATATATATATATATATATATATATATATATATATATATATATATATATATATATATGTTTTACTTACAGAATCTGTGTTCAGATTCTCTCTCTGGGAAACTACGTTAGCCGCGTGAGAGGAGATTCATTAGCGCTCTCGAAGGGCCGCAGTCATTTATAATTAAATGCTCAGGCTGCTCTATAATGGATGACCAGCTTCCCCGAGACAAAGCGCAGAGAGAAGCGAGAGAGAAGACGGGAATCGTGCAACCTTGGAGAGGAAAGAGTCGAGTCAGCAGCTCCATCTGTGTGTCTGAGAGAGAGGATCATTCAGAGGAAGCTGAAACATCTGAACGACGTAAAGACGCCGTTACGCTTCCTCTGAAGGGGTCAGATGTTTGAACCGAGAGCTTTTAGAGCTTCGTGCAGATGTATTCTACTTCACATTCAGGTTTCTATTAAATGCATTCAAACAGAACTGTGTGTTTCCTTTTGTTTAAAGTCAAAACACTGCATCTTGCAGGAAGCCCTTTAAGCCCTCACCTTAACACCTGAGGTTGTACATGAGGATTTTATATTATTGTAGCCCTGACTTTTATGTTTAATGTTTTAATTTTTGAAAACTGTGGAACCCTTTTTGTCTCCAGCTCTTTTCCCCGTTTGAGTCGTCGTAGGAACCTCAAATTAATTCCAATACTTGTGTTTATTGTTTGTATTTGTTCAGTAAAGTCTTGGGAAAAAATGTATATCTGCAAAAAAAATCACTTTTAAAAGATATTGTGATCAGAACTATGAACATCCAGCATGATATGAGCCAGATTCCACCAAAAAAGCCTCCTGGAGCGTCAATAAAACACCTTTTTGGAAAGATTAGGACCTAAAGAATCAGAACCTGCAACAAAAATCACAATAAAACAAAGACTTGTCCTGTTAGGGAGGAGTTTCAGTCAAAAAACTGTGTCGTTCCGTTCAAAAATGAGAAAAATGATGTATTTTAGGTCAAAAGATTGTCTGAATGGGGCATGCTGGGACTTAAAATGGGAGCGGGAGGATTTTCAAGCACTGTTCTGACAGGTTAATGTTAATTTCGGGAAAAGATTGCGAGTGAGAATCCAGCAATGAGAGAAGCCGTTATGAATCATTTGGTGGAAATGGATGTGTCCGGTCTGCACGCCAGCGGTTCCCCTCTCGCAGCGTATCGACTGCAGCCTCGCCATGAAACGCTGACTGGCAGCCATTACTCTTCCAGCGGCGGGACACATTTCATTCCTCCCTCCCCCGCATGTCACCTCTCCCGACTCGTTTCTCTCTCTCTCTCTCATGACAAATTCATATCGACACTGAGGAGAATTTCCTTTCGCTCCTTTCAGTCGTAACATACGAACGCGTCGGGAACCAGATCGACCCGCTCGGAGCCAACCGACCGTCAAATAAACCCAAAAAAGCCGAGACGCCGCCTCGGACTCGCGCAGATTATGATGTTATTTAGTATTTCTTTCACTTTTGTGAGAGATGTCAAAATCAGTGAGTTGCGCACGAGGGCTCCATAAACCAACGGGGTCGACAGACTGCATTTAGGGTTTCAGAGCGCGACTCGGTGACAGCTGTGCAAACTGTGTGTGAAGGGAAAATGCACCGTGTTGCCGGGCAGTGTGCAGCAGAGTCTCCACGCTGATAAACACTATGAGAGCGTGCTTTGTGCCGCTGGTAGTTGTGCTTTAGCAGAGCGGGAGGTGTCCGTCTTGTCTGTCGTACAGAAGGCCGTCCTGGAATACTGTACAGCAGCTAGCATTAGCATCACACGTCATGACACGCCTTTAATCGGGAGTTCAGGCCTTCTACATGAGACGACTCCGACAAACGAGTTCACACGATGCTGATTTAGCCGATCGGCGTCAGGGGGGGAAAAGCTCTCTGTGTTTTGCAGAAGTTGTGGTGTCCGGTGTCGGACTGTGGAGACTTTCCCACGCTGGCGCAGGAGTAAAATGCGGGTTATAAGGCGCACCCTTTTATAAGCCACATCTACTAAATGAAGTTGTATTTAATCATAAATAAGCCACAGCGGTTTATAAGCCTGAGTCAGGGCTGCTCCCGCTACCTTCGGTGGTTGTCGGGGCGCTAGCTGCTGCAGCTATTGATCTGAAGTGTAATTCATTTGTAGCTTTGGTGTTTTTTCTGGCAGCAGCTAGCTCCCCGACAACCACTGAAGCTAGCGGTATCAGCTACCTCAGTGGAGTTTACTGGAGCTTAAACAGTGGGCGGCGCCAGCTGCTGTTAGCCCCACTGCGCCTCTCACACTGCGACCACGCATGGTTCTCCGCCAGAGCAGCTCGGCAAAGCTAGCGCAAAGCTAGCACGAAGCTAGCACAAATCTAGCGCAAAGCCGTAATGTACCGTATGTCTCTGCCACTGCTGCTAACTTTATAATCAGAAAAATCCACAAATTAGCCGCACCGACATTTAAGCGGGAGGAGAGCCAGGATGGAAGCTAAGCTAACCAAGGATGGAAGCTAAGCTAACCCAGCTAGGACCTGATACTCGACTACCAGCCTCAGCAAACAGGAGAGGAGTCAGACTTTACATCTTTTAGTACTCACAGTCATAGTTGATGGACAGCGTTTCCCTGATGTTTAATTATTGACTCGTATTATTAAACACGAGTATTACACATAATACTCGTGTTTTTCGTTGCTGCTGTTTACATTCCTCCTGATGCCAATTAAACAAAATAAATGCATTTAAGGAATGCACCTCTGTTTGTTCTTGCTTGGTATAAATAGTGCAGAGAGGCCACGACTGCAGTTTGCAGATTAACAATCAATAATCCCTGAGAACTTTCACCCAGAAAAGAACTGATTTGCTCCTCCGGGACAATAATGAGATAAATGCCAATCAATCGTTGGTCGTTAGAGCAAGTTCTTGCGAGCTGTTTGTTGGCAGCGCTGGAGTCCAACACTTCCAACTCACCAACCGTGTGTGTGTGTGTGTCTGTGTGTGTCTGTGTGTGTGCACTCGATAAGTGTATACCCGTGCATGTTTACACACAATGAACACAAAGATCGTGAGAGAGATCGCCTCCATGTGTAATCCATCACACCTGCAGCGAGCAGCACCCGCACTTGGGCCCTCATTCCTGGGTCACTCGGCGTGATCGAGACCCCCATGAGGACCAGGACCCGCATCCAGACCAGTACCCGGACTGGGGCCCTCATTCCTGGGAAACATTGTCCATCTGTTTCATGGACTCTGGGTGAGTTCGTACCTGTTTGTGTTCACTCGGCGTCACATGACTCATTGTCTTCTCCTGCTTATTCCTTCTCTTCTCATCTTCATCAACTGCATTCTGTCACGGCGATGAGCTCGTGTGCTCAAGCACGTGTAATACTTTAATTTCTCCAACGTTACGCTGAAGGAGCACATTGCCGTGATGAGTTCTTCTTTCTTCATAGCACGGGTATGTACACAATAATGGTCAGGGGTTAACTGTGAGCTTGAGACGGTTAGCTAGTTAGCTGTGTCGTCTAATTCCGTACTGCTCCCGGTCTTCATGCTAAGCTAAGCTAAGCTAACCTCCGTCCTGAACGTGCATTCTCTCTCGCTGTGCGGACTCGGTCGTGTTTGAGCTGGTTTCACGTTGCAGACGAGCCGCTGGAGCTCAGTGCACAGCGGCCCGAAAGCTTCCATCGGTGAAGTGAAGCCCGTGTGTGAAGCTGAAGCTCTCCCTGCACCGCTCTTGCTGCTCTGAGCACACAGCAATAACGGAACAACTCGGATGAAAATATCAACATTTTTATGAGCTCTTCTTCTCATCAGGCAGCACCCTGGTGAGTCGGGCCTTTGCTGTGTGTGAAGGCTGATTTATACTCTGGTTTTACGCAGAGACGCGAGCACGCAGGACAGCATGGCCGCCCTTGCGTGGTCAAATCGGCCATTTTGCTTGCTTGCCTGCGTCACCCCAAATTTCTGATCATCCGTCAAAGCAACGCGAGCCCGCAAGGCTGTGATTGGTCCGCTAACCACGTCCTTTCTGAGTCTCTCATGTCCGGTTTCATAGCATCATACCTTTGTTTTTAAAAGCCGCAGCAGAAACAGGAACAATGGATCCTGTTGAAGAACGTTTGGCTGAAGAGGTCAAATATGAGCATTTATAAAACCTGTCTGACGGAGTATCAGGACACAAAGATGGAGGTGAATTCCTGGAGGGAGATATCTGTGAACGTCGGTGTGCAGGTCGACTCTAAACGGTCGTTGCGCCACCTGCTGGTCTGGAGTATGAAAAACACACAGAAACTATAAACCAAAACAAGTCGGTCAATCAGACTGCGTGGCCGGCCGCAGTTGTAGTTGCAGAAGTATAATTCAGCCTTTAGCGTTCTAATTATTGTTATTAATACAATTGTTATTGTGCTGGACATCATTTTAATTGTTAGTTTCTTTGGTGTGTTTCTAAATAGGAGCTTGGTCTTCGTTTCCTGACTAGAAGACTCAGGGGTTTGTTTTTTTCCAGTTTTCCTTTGAACCGAGCTCCCGGCCGTCCTTGGAGGTGGAAAGATTAGATCAGGGTCACGGCGTCCAAGTCAGGAACCAAAACAATTACACAATGTACTTGGGCTGCAATCAAATTCAGTCCAACGTTTCTGCCAAGACCGTCGAGCAACGTACAACCTTTTAGATGGACGCCGCCGTGCAACCCTGTGAAGACCCTGCGGCCTGCATCGTCTCCGGCTTCACTCGACGAGCTCCAGACTGCAGACGTGTTGCTCTGAGGGGATTCCTGCCTCTCTGCGTTTGCATGTGCGCGAGTGGTGCAGTACTTATTTATGTGTCCATTGCGGCATCTAGCTTCAGCAAAGGTGCTGCAGTCACTTTCTTTTTTTTTTTTTACCACCCCTCTCCCCCCAAAACACGCACACTCGCACAGTCCCGCCCTGTTAGAGCACACGGCCGGGCGATCGGCGGCTGCATGTGTCAGGACTCGGCTCCGATAATCCACATTGATTCACGGCGGAGGGAGGAAACGGCTCCCTGGAGGGAAACACCCGCAGCCGCCGCGTCCGTCAGCTGCTGTTAGTGTGTCTGACTTCAGACTCACTGTCTCTCTGACGGCTTCTTCGTTTCTGGTCGCAGCGCGTCAACGGAGAAGCTTTGGAGGTTTTGGGAGCGCTGCAAGTCAGCCAGCGTTTCTTCAAAATAAAAGCTTCAGGCTTTGTGCAGAGAGAACGTATAATCCATGATGTGAGGATGGAGGATGGATAGCTGGATGAACGGATGAATAAACGGATGGTGATAGGACTAAATGGGCACGTCAATGGTTGGATGGATAACTGAATAAATGCAGGGATGGAAGGCACATTAAAGGACACAGGGAAGGATAGAATATGCATTATGGATGGATTGATGCGTTTATGGATCAATGTATTGGTGGAATGGACAGCTGGACGGCAGATAGATGAACGGCTGATGGTGAATGGATGAAGAAGGATGGAGGGATGGTACATACAGGTGGACGGATGGGAAGATTCATGTGTGAAGGACGGTTACAGGGACGGAAGAAAGGACTTGATCGGTTGGATGGATGATGAAAGGAGGGTTGATAATGGATGGTTGATGGAGGTAAAGAAGGATTGATAGATGGATGGAGGGACCGATGGAGGGAGAGAGGGAGGTAGGAAGGGAGGGAAGGATTGATAGATGGATAGAGAGAGGGAGAGAAGGATTTATAGGATAGAGGGATGGAGGGAGGGAGGGAAGGAAGGAAGGATTACTAGATGGATAGAGCGAGGGAGGGATGAAAGGAAGGTATGATGTTTGGATGGATCGAGGGAACGAAGGAATGAAGAAAGGGTGGATGGATGGATGATAGAGGGATAGAGGGAAGGAAGAATAGATAGATAGATAGATAGATAGATAGATAGATAGATAGATAGATAGACAGACAGACAGATAGATAGATAGATAGACAGATAGATAGATAGATGGATAGATAGATAGATAGATAGATAGATGGATGGATAGATAGATAGATAGATAGATAGATAGATAGATAGATAGATAGATAGATAGATAGATAGATAGATAGATAGATGGATAGATAGATAGATAGATGGATAGATAGATAGATAGATGGATAGATAGATAGATAGATAGATGGATAGATAGATAGATAGATAGATAAACGGTTGCAATGATAGTTGGTTGAACGGATCAATCAATGGATTGATGGTGAAGTGAGAGCATCAATAGTTTGATCGATGGATGGACAGAATACTAAATGATCGGGTGGAAGGATAGACGGGGAGATACGTTGGATGGATGGATTTCTAGTGGGATGAATTGATGAATAAATGATGCACGTACGTGGAAGTATGAAAGGATGAGTGGGCGGATGGACGGACGGAAGGAGGAGTGGATGAATGAATGAACGTATGTCTCTATGTGCATATGGATGGATGAGTGGATGAGTGGATGAATATAAAGCAGGAGAGCTGCATGGATGAGTGAAAGAACAGATAAAAACAGATCAAAATATGTATTTTCTTCCTTTTTGTTTCCTGCGGCGTTCAGTTGCTTCGACTCTAAACTGCTGTAAATATTCAATCAGCCCCCGACGGCCGTTCACACCGAGACGAACAGCGAGAGGGGAGGAAACGAGGGGGAGGAGGCCGTAAATCCAGAGTTATGGTCTGTCCAGAAAGACCAGTAAAACATAGGAGAGGCAACACCAGTCAGCAGGTCAGAGAGAGAGAGAGAGAGAGAGAGAGAGAGAGAGAGAGAGAGAGAGAGAGAGAGAGAGAGAGAGAGAGAGAGAGAGAGAGAGAGAGAGAGAGAGGGGTTAGAGGGAAAGAGGTCACTAGGGAGAGAGGACGAGATGGAGATGAAAGAGGGGAAAGGAGGTCAAACTGGTGGAGAAGAGGGGGAGGAGCAGCTTTGTGGAGAAACCCCCATCTCACTGCTTCTCACAGCTCTTCTTCTGTTTGTCTTTCTTCGTGAAGACGACATTTCTTCCCCCCAAAAAGTGCACGAAACATTCAAATATTGTCTCCTCTGGACGTCAACACCGGCTCCGTCATGTCCCTCCATGTTCCTCAGGAGATGGAGTTTAGTTTTCTCCTCAACAAGGAAGCGCTTCACTTTGAAACGACGGCAACTTCACGGCAACGAATGCGGAGGGGGGATGTCGAGACGCCGGTCTCTGCATGTCAGCGCTGTAGTTCACCACCGACCGCTCAGCTGGTGACGCCGAGAGGAAAAAGAAAACATTCTGACGTTAAAAAGCTGAGAGGAAACCGAAGCTCGCTGCTTCCACTGCGGTCAGCTGACCAGCACCTTTGATGGAGTTCATACCGTTAGCGGCGTAGCGGCGTTAGCGGCGTAGCGGCGTTAGCGGCGTTAGCGGCATTAGCGGCGTTAGCGGCATTAGCGGCGTTAGCACGAGGGGTCGCCATGTTGAGAGCCGTTGAGATTCAATCGAAATGCTCCCGATCTTGTTTTACGCAACTTTCAGTTCAAGTAGCACTACAACGGAGTAAAGATACTCTACTGCAAGTACAAGTACTGAAGTATTATCAGCTAAATGTACATTAAACTAATATATACAATATATGTATTTGGTTTAGATAGATAGATGGATGATAAGTACTGGTATATTTATGTGTTATACTTCTTTACTGATGTAGTTTTCATCAAAGGGTTTTGCCGCATTATGAAACCTATATTAAGTAAATATAAACTTTCATAATGTGCCTTCAACAAGCAAACAGACCCAGCAACACAAGCTCACAGCAGCAAACATAAACACTGAGGTTCATGTTGCGCCTCCACGCTGTCACACACAACACAACACAACACAACACAACATGAAACTTTGGTCGCCCTCACACTGAAGACCGGCCGCGGTGGAGGGAGGAGGGCGGCCATCTTTAAAGTCCTTGTGGGCTTCTGCGAGGCGCTGATGTCACTGTGTGAATTATGTATGAGTCATATATGGTTGTGCTCTTATGGCCATACGTACATCTTTCAGAAAAACTGCTCTTTCTTTACAAAAGAGAGCACGCGGCACTCATGCAGTATGCATATATATATATATATATATATATATATATATATATATATATATATATATATATATGACAACTCCATCCTGACCCATCGAGCTAACCTCATTCTAGCATTAAAGTCTGGCTGTGTTCTTTATTCTGTTATTGCCAACAAATCCCATTAAAAGATTACAAAAACAACAACAATTGATGCACATCTTCCTCCTCAGAGCCTCAGAGCCTCAGAGCCACGTCTTCGTCGTCCAGCGGAGAAGAGCAGCAACTTTTCAAAGGACACTTGGCAGGTGATCGGATGAAACGTCAAATTATTTGCCGGATGAAGTCGAGAAAAGGGCAAAAAAACATGTTTTTTCCTCCCGCTGTCGTTCTCTTGCTCTTCTCTTGATTCACCTGAAGCCACGAGAGCGTCGGCGCTACTGTCTTAAGCCACGCCTCCTCACAGGACGCCGACCAGTCAGACAGGTGCACTAATTTATTGTCGCTTGCCGTGCAAAGGGAACTCAACATGGAGCGGGCGGGGCTTGAATCCCCCTGAAGGGACCGGCCTCGGGGGGATTATCATCTCATAATCTCATCATCTCATCACATGCCGGATGTTAAGGTGCTTTGTTTGTGTAGAACCAACGTTGTGTGTTAATCAGCATCTTGTGCATCCTTGTAACGTTGCTTTCACTTCCTCGTGGGAACGAAGCGGTTCTTGTTTTATTTTAGCAGCCTGCGTCAATGCTAACTTGCAAGCCATCTTCCTCCCTCTTCCTCTTCCTCTTCCTCTGCTCCGCCTGTTGCGTGGCGCTCGTGTGCAACATGCGTTTCAGGCGGATAAGACGTCGTCACGAGGCGCTCCAGTCGTGGGACTCCTTCATCCTCGAGGGTGAAAACATCCTGACAACACGGACAGCGTGCAACACGGACGCTCTTCACGGAGAGCCCTGTTTTAATCTGGCAAATGTGATATTCTGGTGCACTCAGATTCAACACCGACAGGCGTGTGTGCATGTGCATGTGGATGTGGATGTGCATGTGGATGTGCATGTGCATGTGCATGTGGATGTGCATGTGGATGCAGCTGGCGTCCAGCGAGGCGGTGCAGGGATCCCCGGTTAGGACGCCGCCTGTAATTATGGGCTCATTGAAGGGCGGAGGAGCCGGTGGCCGAGCCGAGCCCCTCCACACACACACCATCACAATCTCCGACATCAATACCTTGCTTCCTCTGCTGCAGCCTCCCTCCTTCCCTCCCTCCCTCCCTCCTCTCCTCAGACTGCTGAGCTGAGGAGGCAGAGCTGCTGGGGATCCCACAGTCATACATTATATAACCCGCTCTGTGCTGCAGTCATGGTGCTCAAGCTGTGACACTGATTAACTGGTGGCTGTTCTTCTAAATCCAGCAGATCAACCTCCACATGGAAAGGGGAAAAAACATTGTATAATTTTTACATCTACTTAAAGATAACGCTGATTGAGTTACAGCAACGAAATGAGCCCAAAAGTGCAGTTAGCGCATAGTTTACTTCAGTAAAGCAGACACTCAGGCCGCGTAGCGCTCTGATTGAGATGTGAACGAAGCGGTGAGGCGTCGACGTCTGCAGACGATGGACGACTTCTTGTTTTTACCTCTCGCTTGTGGACGCTCGGCCTCGGTGGAAACACTTTGACGTCCCTCGCCTCACGACTCCGTAAGTGTGAAAACTCACTTTGTTAACGCACACAAAATGCCTGTCGTTACTGGCAGTGACTTAAAATGTATTTTTAATGATGCACTTCATTCATCTGCTCACATACACACCAACACTAGTTTGCAATTAGAGAGAGAGAGAGAGAGAGAGAGAGAGAGAGAGAGAGAGAGAGAGAGAGAGAGAGACCATTAAACCTGCTGCTCTCTGTGATCACTCACTCTGAGTTTTAATGCAGCCGAATACTCACAAAGTAGTTTTTTTTACTCAGCTGACTCACGTGATTCACTAGAAACGATGTGGAGGAAGGAAGCTGGAGAAACAACCACGTGACGGCGTTCAACACGTAGTCGATGAAGCGGTTTCACGGTACGGGAGCTTTCTGTGTAGCAGACAGGACGAGTTAAAGAGACGTATGTCAGCAGCGAGAGATTAAGTTCATGTGACGTATCAGCAGTGGAGAAGAAGATGAAGCTGCTTGAGTAGTTTTTACCTCACTGTACGAATTATAGTCTTAAAAATGGGATTGCTAATCTGCAGATTGACTCATATTTAAAACATGTAAGAGCTGAGTGAGTCTGGAAACAGACAGTTTCAGGTTTTATTGTAGATCTATGATCAGGACCTGCGAGAAGTATCAGGAAACAAGAGCTAATCAATAGCATGTGTTCCTGCTCCCGATCGATCGCTTCACCTCGCCCGATGATGTCAGAGGTCTGGACTCTTTGTGAGATTAAACATGAAACAAATATGAAAATATCAAAGTCTACTCCTTTAAAGAGACTTAAAGATGTTGGCTGTGTGTGTTCCCTTGCCTTTAAGTCTGAATGCTAAGCTAGGCTAACGACAACAGGAATGGAATATGAGATGAAAACAGTACGATATCTTCAGTGTTTAATAAACCCGTCAACAGCTGCCACTCGGCCTCAAAGATGGACGCCCTCGGCTCCCCCTCGAGTGTCAGCGACGCGTTTATTAGGTCCCGCCCTCTTCAGCGTTGAAGCGCTACGATTGGCTGGGCGTCCGTGCTCGTCGAGGGACCGGAAAACTGATTCCTTTGGGTCCGATGCTCAGACCTTTGTAGTCCATCATGACCCAAAAGTGTCTCACGACTCGGGACACAAACATCCGTCTCCCTGGGTTCAGTCCCGCATTTGTTTGACCGCCATGTTCCTCTACAGCAGCCCAGAAGGGACAAACCAAAGCACTGTGAAATCTAGAAAGTGCTCACGTAGTTTCCCTACACGCTTGCCTGGCACTAAGAGGAGTCTTTTAATTGGTTGTAATCTGTAACTTCATGTTAGATGCTGCCAAAAACTCCTCATCTCAATCCCAGAAGGAAAAGCAAATACCCAAAAAGTTGGACGAGAGAGAGAGAGAGAAAGAGAGAGAGAGAGAGGGCAGACCTGGTTTACTTCCTCGCACATTCCCACAGATATTCATAAAGCCTCACGACACTTCACCACCACATTCAGCCACGCTGGAGGTGGTGTTTTTATAAAATATAATGTTTTTCTGAATCACTGGCCGAGCGCCGAGGTTTTTTTCAGCGAAGAGACGACAGAAAGGGGAGAAAGAGAGGGTTAATGTATAGGCGTCTGAGCGGCGGTGGGCGTGAGGTCACAGCTCATAATCAATAAGAAACAGTTGGAGAAAGTTAGCGAGCAGAGGCAGACGTGGAGGGGGCCGGCGAGAGGAGGTGGGAGACAGGAAAGCTCAACTGATTTGAATGCTATTCATAATTCTCTGCTGGGAGGCTGGTTAGCTGAAGGCGGCGGATGATGGTGATGAGAGATGGAATGAAAGAGGGGGAGAAGGTGTAGGAGGAAGAGAGAGAGAGAAACAAAAGGGAAAGGACAGGATGGGATGCAGCGTCGAGTCTCTGAGGGGGAGGGAAGCTGGGAATTAAATGCAGCTCGGCTTCAAACAGAAAGGTGGAGAGACGGACGGGATGAATGAAAGAGAGAGAGAGAGAGAGAGAGAGAGAGAGAGAGAGAGAGAGAGAGAGAGAGAGAGAGAGAGAGAGAGAGAGAGAGAGAGAGAGAGAGAGAGAGAGAGAGAGAGAGAGAGAGAGAGAGAGAGAGAGAGAGAGAGAGAGAGAGAGAGAGAGAGAGAGAGAGATGGCGTCTCTGCTGTGTGGAGGTTTGGACACTGATTTACAGCTACACTCAGTTTGATTCCTGCAAATCAAAAACAACACCATGAACCACGATCCTCCACACACACACACACACACACACACACACACTCACATGCACACACACACACACACACACAGACGCACAACCTCGGCAGTGGGCATTGAACCCAATGGAGAAGTGTCTTAACCCCACAATGGCCGTCAGGGGGCCACTTGTCTGGTTTTAAAAGTTTGATTTTATGGACGTGTGAGACTCCTCCCTTGATTTACTCCCTCAGTAAACACCGTAGAGATGAGTTTATGGTCTCAATCGATAGTTTCAAGTCTTCTCTCGATACGGCGTGATGATTCATTTTGTAAATTATGCTCCCGTTTAGAGTCAGACGCACCGTCAAGCTGCGTATGCTTTAGGGCGGGGCTACCGTGTGACGGACAGGTCGTTACCCTATTAGAGCCGCATGCGTCTCCACCTCACTCCATGTCTGGTTGCAAAAAAAAACAAGATGGCGACAGCCGGAACCAAAATGGCGACGGCAAAAATGCGGAACTCAAGCTTTCAAAACCACCTGATCAATTCTGATAAACAGTTTATGGAGTAATTATTTGATTTTTAAACATTTTTTAAAATGTTTTTAAATAGTTTGTTTTATTTACATCATGTCCTCACACGTCTCATCCTCTTCTTCGACTGGATCCACTGTCTATGCGTTAAAATAAGCAACAACCCTCGGCCTCCTCTGCTCAGTTTGTTTGTGTCAGTTTGGGGTTTTTTGTGTGTTCCACGTTGTATTTGTCGACACTGAGTTTGATGCATTTGGAAACAGATCTGAAGAAAATGAAACTGGGTTTAAAGCAGCTGGGTGTCTCCCTTCATGTTGTGCGTGTTCCTTTGTGGGTTTATTTGCGACTGCTTGTGCAGTAAGTCGCGTGGTCTCCACTAAAGGACCTTAAACCTGCATTCTCTCTGATGGCCACCAGGGGGCGACTCCTCCGGCTGCAAAAAGAAGTCTGATTGTGTCAAAGTCGATGAAATAATGACTCATAACTCACTAAACATCGTGAGCTCAATCACTAACGTCCAGCTGAAAACACACTTAAGTTAAAGTTGTCACACATCCACAACTCTCAACGCGGTGACCTGTCAATCACAAGGTAGCCCCGCCCTCAAGCGTAATCTGCGTTAATGTCTATTTTACTCTAAATGCGACCACAATTTACTAAATGAACAACATTGAAGACTTAAAAAACGACAGACTGAGAGCACAAAAGTCTTTTTTCTCATCGGCTTTGTAAACAGAGGAGGCGCCCCCTGATGGCCAGTAGAGAGAATGCAGGTTTAAGGCACTTAAATCTGCATTATTATATCATATTATAATATATATAATATTATATATATTATTATATCAGGACTGAGAGTCCACAGGCTGAATAAACTCCCATGATCCCTCACAAACTGGTCCTCACAACAACAACAAAAAGAACAGTTTCTCAGGAAAAGACCTGCTTAGTCACCCCCAATGTGACAATGCAAACACACACACCCACACACACACACACACATGGACACGCACACACCCCATATGCGGGTATAATATGCTGCGGTATGTCTTGTGTCTCGCTGTCATAAACATGCAGAGCTGTTCGACCTGCTTATTGTCTAAATATGGACGTTGTGAGCTGGTCTGTGTTACGCCCTCTGTGTAAACACGCATCCAGCCTGCAGGTCCACCACACACACACACACACACACACACACACTTGCTGCAGATGGAAAATCATCAGCTGCGTGGTTATAAAATGTTTTCCAGCCTCCTGACGGTTATCAGACAGACAGCGAGTCCTGTAAGTATTAATATTACATCTCTCCAAAGGTCTGAATTAATAGCCGAGATATTAATGTGACGCCTGAATCCTGAAGAAGAGTTCAGTATTAGGAAGAACTGTTTATTGAGTTATACGGAGAGGTGTTTCTGTTATTTAGTCCAGTGCTTCTCAGATGCACAACATTACGTTCTAACCTATAAAATCTGCAAATATGTTTAATACATGTGTTTTAATGTGTTTCTCTTGTCTTGTGTTTTCACATTAACGACTAAAGAAGTGTGTAAAAAAAGGCCGCGTCAAATTATACCAAGTAATGAGTGATTCAAAAATATTATACAGTTGAATCGACACTTCTCTGAAACAGAAAAACAAACTGATCTCTTAATAATCGTGTCAGCTTTTCATTAAAAAAAGAAGAAAACAAAAGAATCAAAAGCTCTTGTGAGATTATTTCCAGCTGTGTGTAACTTCTGCATGAATAAATCAAATCAACATTCATTGTCACACACACACACACACACACACACACACACACACACACACACACACACACAGTGAAAATACACGCCTGCTTTTAACCCACGATGAGGAGCAACGGGCAGCTTCGTCTGTCTGTGGGGCCGTTTGAGGGTCCGGTGCCTTGCTCAACGGCCTCGTGGCAGAGTGGCTTCTCTCCGGCAGCCGGACTGGATTCTTACTGGAAACGTTGTTAAACTTTGTCAGTGTAATGTTGTGTACGCTTCCAACAAACATGAACCACATGTGAGGCTCCGGCCTGCAGGTCTTCTGACATGAAGCAACACTGCCCCCATGTGGCCGAGGACACACACAACACTTTAGACACACTATATACACTATACACACTTTAAATACACTATATACACTTTAAATACACTTTATATACACTATACACACTTTAAATACACTATATATACACTTTAATACACTTTACATACACTTTATATACACTTGACTGCAAACCTAGCTGAATAGATAGAGAGATAGATAGATAGAGAGAGAGAGAGAGAGAGAGAGAGAGAGAGAGAGAGAGAGAGAGAGAGAGAGAGAGAGAGAGAGAGAGAGAGAGAGAGATAGATAGATAGATAGATAGATAGATAGATAGATGGATGAGAGAGAGATGGATAGATGGATAGATAGATGGATTTATAATACTCTGGATAGATATGGAATACTTTTACTTTTGATACTTAATGTACACGTTGATGCTTGTACTTGTGTATTTTTTACTTATATTTTACTTATACTTGTAACAGAGTATTTTACTTATACTTGTAACAGAGTATTTGTACTTCTTCTTGAGTAAAAGATCTCGATACTTCTGTCCCGTCTGATTATTAAAAACTTAATGCAGGTTTTTTTAAGTAACATGAAGTGTGTAATTAATCAATAATGGTAAAGAGAAATATTTTAAAATGTATTATAAATATCATGGATCCATTCACCTCAAGGATCAGAACACACGATGCTGCTCCTGCTCCTGTTTTGAAGAGCGAGGACAAACATTTCATTTGGTTTGAACCGTTTGATGTGTTTTGTCTTGAAAGACCTCCGTCAGCTCTTTTCCTGCTTGAGCGACGCCAAGTTAATGAAAGCTGTGTTTGCTCAGGCTTGAAAGGGACCCCGAAGTTCCCAAAGGTCCCCCCCACCACACACACACACACACACACACACACACACACACACACACACACACTCTGGCTTCACTGCCTGCCGTCTCTCGCTGTCGAGGTCTCAGAACAAACTGAACCCTCTTCAGGGTTCTGCTGGCGGGGAGACGGAGACGTCCGGAGCTTCTGGTCCTGATGCGACGCTTCAGCTTCCTGCTGGCCTGCAGCATCCAGCGGGGAGGAGCTGCGGTCCAGTCAGTGACGGCAGAAACACTCACGATGAACTAAACAGTCCAAGGAAAAGTCATGGGTTTAGTACTTTCAGCAAAATGTACTTTGAATAAGAAACATTCCCTTCAGGATTCTTCCTGAAGACATCATTGGACTCGTATTATTGATGCACTGAAGAGTAATGAGCATTAAAGTCTCAAAGATTTGTGTTATAAATGTCTGTAAAGTCACTATTTTATTGCAATATCTATATTTTTGCACTTTTAGGATCTGTGGTGACATTAAAAACTGTCTTAAGTTCATGTTCACTGTTCATGTTGCGTCTAAAAAACATGTGGAAAGAAACGCCAGCGATGCCGCTATCATCAATTTATATCGCACCTGCCATTACTAAGCAACCAAAACCCGAGCGTTGCAATGATGATGAAGTTGCGGCAATCAAACAGTCGGCATCGCCGACTGAACTCAACGAAGATGAATGAATGTCCAGCGAAAGGAATCCCTCCATGAATGTGTCTGAGACAATTAGTCTGACTGTTGGAACGGAAGATTCCAGTCAGTGGGAGCTGTTAAGCTAGTTAGCGTAGCTTAGCATAAAGACTGGAAGCAGGTGGAAACAGCTAGCCTGGCTCTGACCAAAATCAACAACAAATACATACATTTAACACCTCTGAAGCTTAATAATCCATGTTGATTTTTAAGATATTGAACTTCTCATGTCTTACTTCAGAGGATGAGATGATTGTCGTCCATGTTGAGGACACAATAACAACACATTCATTGTCCCTTCAGTACTTTCATAACGCTGACAGTGAGACGAGCAGAAGCTCCGCTGAGCCTCTCGGGGTCCTAAGCAACGGCTCCGTCTGCTCGCCGCCTCGCGCCAACAGAGCGCTCCACATGTGGACGCCACGCTGTTAGCGTTGCCGGTTAGCGCTGAGCCGTCGTCTTGGTAATGGTGGCCGGCAGCAGACATTGTGTCGTGTGTTTCCTCCTCCTGCCGCGGCCGAAGGAAAAGAACAAGACGAGCCCGAGAGTCTGGACGTCAACACGTTGAAGCCCAAAACACACGGAGGCCAGAACTTTTCATTTAGAAATCTTACATGAAGAATCCGTTTGGCTAAACGAGACGATGTTCTGTTTCACCACAAAATGGTTTTCATGTTTGTCGACCTGTTCTCGCGCGGCGGTCGCAGCTGAACGCCGTCTGGATCTGCAGCGTCGTCTCTGAAGCGTAGCTCCCGCCCGCCGCTTCCCCTTCAGGGAAACACCGCTATGCTAGCTCCGGTTGCTCTGTTGCCCGTAGCTTGCGCCAATTAGCGCCGTTTAGCGCCGTTAGCTAACGTCGCCATGTTGAGAGCCACTGAGAGGCAACAGAAATGCTCCCAATTTCACCTTCAACCTTTTGGAAACCGTGCGTGAAAATTCTCCTGCGCCAATTTTAAGTCCCAGCATGCCCCTTTCAGACAATCTTTTGGCATAAAATACGTCATTTTTTAACATTTTTGAACCGAACGACACGTTTTTTTGACTGAAACTCCTTCCTAACAGGACAGGACTTTGTTTTATTGTGATTTTTGTTGCAGATTCTGATTCTTTAGGTCTTAATCTTTCCATAAAGGTGTCTTATTGACGCTCCAGGAGGCTTTTTTTGGAGAATCTGGCTCATATCATGCTGGATGTTCATAGTTACCATCAAAATATCTTTTAAAAGTGATGTTTTTGCAAATATCCATTTTTTCCCCAAGACTTTGCTGAACAAATACAAACAATAAACACAAGTATTGGAATTAATTTGGGGTTCCTACGACGACTCAAACACAGAGGAAAAGAGGTCTGGAGAGAAAACTGCTTCCACAGTTTTCAACAGGTTAAATATTATAATATTGTCCTTCGTGTCTATCGGTGGATCTCTGAGGTCACAATAAAATGAACCTCTGTGCTTCGTGTCTTCGGCCTCGTGAACCGACGACAGTCATCCTGAAGATCCGCTGGAGGAACTTCCTGCAGAGGCAGAAAACTCATCAGAAGTGTCTTTTGGGGGCCGCAGAGCGAGCCGCTGGAGCTCCAGTTGCCCACATGAGCGCCGCAGGAAGTCCGCCCACACGCCCCCGGTGACCTTGCTGGTTTTCAGACCGCGCTGCGAACTTGAGCTCGCCGTGCCGCTGTGTCTCAGCCGGTTGTTAAGGCAACCGAGAAAGAGGGAGTTTGGGCTTATCTGGGCGGGCGGCGGCTCTTCCTCCCCTGCATCTCGGCCTTCTTTCTTCTCTCTCCGCTCGGCGGCTGGTGGGAGGCGGTGGGTGTTGTGTAGCTTAGCAACTCCCTTGGCGGATGGACGATTGATATGCAGCTTTGTTCAAGTGTCTCTCGCTCGCTCTCTCTCTCTGAGCCGGGGAGGGGGACGCCTGAACAAAGCCGGCCTTATTGAAGCGTCCCCTCCCTCCCTTCCCCTTCGGCGACGTGGGAGGACACATTTTTCAGCTCAAAGGAAACCGAGACTCACAAACGCACAACAGCGGGCGCTGAGAGCGTAACTCGGGGCCCCGCCGACGCCGCTGAAGGGCCTCCAGGTGTCCCCCAAAGGGAAGCCTTTGTGCCTTCAGAGTGTCCGAGCAGAAGTCCCCTGGCGTTGTTTTTTAATTCACTTGAAATAATCAAACTGAAATCAACAGTTCAAATGTTCTTTATCTGATGAAACGAGTGTCTTCAGGTCTAAATTTGAGCGTTTGGGCTTCTGTGATATTATAAAGTTGTAGAAACAAGAATTTAGACTGAACTTCAACTGATTATTTGGTGCATAAATATTCACCAATATCAAACTCAAATCTACACACAAAGGAAAATAACCTTCTCTTGAGCCGTTTTGTTTTTTTAAGATAAATATAACATTTGAGATATTCTTTCTTTGACATAATATTTGAGATAAAGATGTAGTGCAGTCATTCATACCTGATCAGAGGATGAAGTTGCTCCTCTGTGTGTTGACATAGCTGTCACCTTCATTGCCTTTAGCGCATGTTAGCACCTTTAGCACATGTTAGTGGCTTTCGTGCATGTTAGCACCTTTAGCACATGTTAGCGCTTTTAGTGCATGTTGTTACCTTTTTTTATTTTTTAAAGAGTCCTTTATTAATCCCTCAGTGGGGGGATTATTCTCTGCATGTCATCATCATCAGTGATGAAGCAGCTTTGTGCTGCTGTGAAGCTCTGGGGCTTCAGTGCCTTGCTCAAGGACACTTCAACATGAAACTATGGGGAGAAATCAGGGATCCAACCGGCTTCTTTGCTCATCTTTTTGCCAAATATGAGTTATTTTTTGCAGATATATCACTTTATTTGCATTGTTTTATCAAGGTTGCAGTAGTTTGAGGCGGAACAAATGCTCTCAATCTTGCACAGATTACCTTTCAATCTCAGATTGTCCTAAAACACAAATTACACTTCAAAACTGTCACGACACCATATGTTCACATTTCATCCTGTTTATTGAAGAGGTGGAAATGTAAAAATGAGACTTTTACCAGCAGTTACATGTCTACTTTTGAATTCATATTCTGAGTCTTTGTGGGCAAAAGATCTATATCTTGATCCATATATTCTGCATAAGAGCAATGTCATGTGCCTTCAAGACACACATATTGAGAGATGTGCAAGATATGTTTGTGGATGCACAAGATCATCAATGATCAAAGGAAAACTCAAGACCCATATATCCTGTTGCACAGACAAGATCGCATCTGAATCATAAAAAGAGAGTAATATAATATAACACAAGTCAAGATGTGGATCTTGTGCCCAGAAGATATTGTGTTGTGTTTTATGAGGGTTTTCATTCCTTAAAGATGATTTTATACATTACAAGTTTATCTTATCTTGTCATTAAAAGTTGGAGGAATAGTTTGGGAGTAGAAATGGAAGTTTTTTTATTTTCTAGATCAACATATTAAAAAGACAAAGCTGAAGAAACGCCCGGAGAAAGCGGAGCATTCTTCTCTCCGGCCGCTTCGTCACAGAGCGACTGTGTTCATCACGTCTGCAGAAACTCAAAGGCCAACTGTTATTGTGACGCTGTGACCTTCAGTAATTGAATAATGAGTGAAAAGCAGCATCACAGTCGGGCGTGAAGCTCTTTCTCCTCCGCTGGGAGTCCAGAGCGCCGCCGCGCTGCATTCCTTCCAGCGGAGATCAGAGGAAACATCCGCCATCGCTCCCTGTTTTTAACATGAAATGAACTCACTGAAGGATTCCTGAAAACATGAAGGAGCATGAACACGCACAACTCTCCACCCACAGGAAGCTCTTCTGTCTTTTCTCTTCCGTTTGGGAACAAACTTCTCTCCCTTTGTTTGGTTCCACTATTGTTTTCTGTCTTTTCTCTCTGACTTTTCTTTGAGCTCGGCAGCGTGACATCGGCCTGCGTATGGAAACCTGGTGCTTCATGAGAACGTCTTGTTTTCTACAACAACGCTTTGTTGGACTCTTTAGTTTCAGGAGATTCTTGCTCTTTCATGTGGTTGAAGATATTTCATAACGTTCTCTCGTGGTGAACAAATCCCTCAAGAAGACCTCTGGATGCTCTCTGGCTCTCCTGCTGCTCTCTGCTTGAAGCTCATTGGTTCAAAACATCTTCATAAACACCTCACAAACATATACTTTTATTTAAAAATGTCCTCAACAGCTCGGTCAATGTCGTCTTTATCTAATCTCACTGCAAAGACTAAGAGAAAGGCACATTTCTTAAAGGACTACTTTCTGTGGTGGATTGATACCGTGCACGGTGGATGAACGTCTGCGTGAAGAAACCGACTCGGAAACTCTTTGATGGTTTTGGGTCTTTTTACGGATTCGTACAAAATAATGAAAATACAGAATATCAGCGGGCTTTGTGTTTAAAGATTTCTGCCGCTAAAAAAATCGACTGGTTTTGAAAAAACAAGCATGAAATGTAAAATAAGAATTAAAAAGAAAGTTTCAGACTTTCATCTATTGAGCCAAAGTTCAGCAGATGAAACTATTAAAAAGATAAACTATAAAACTAACTTATATTCCAACTATTAGTGGAAACTGCAAAACATCTGCCCTCCGTTTTATTATAAGATAATAATAATAATAATAATAATTCCACCAGACAATCCAAGAACAGATGGTGAGTCACTGACAGCTGATGCAAAAGAAGAAAATCTAAACTTTACTCAACCAGAAAGGTAATAAAAAGTCAAACTTCACACTTTAACATTGACTGAACTATGACGTCATGTTTTTAACCTGCCGTCTCCACGGCAACAGCAAAAATCACGTTTAAAAAAAACAAACAAACAGATGAAGAAGTTCACAGAAAGTCTGCTGAAGAAACTAAAGTAAACTATTTCCTGTTCAGCCTCATCACACAAGGTTTCTGTCTCATACAGTACTCAAAGTTAATTATGACAACATCCTGTTGAGCATGAAAGAATTATTAATAACTATAAAAACAAGTATGAAACTAAACAACAGGATTACATCATCACAGGTGGACAACACTAAACTCAAAATAAGACACATTGGCTGGGTTGCACCAACAAGGATTAACTCTTAAACTAGGTTTAAACCAGGTTTGTCTTTTAATCCAGTTGCACCAAACTTTAAACCTAGTTGAACCTTAGTTTACAATTAATCCTGGGTAAATTTAACCCTTTGGTAATCTCGGTTTAACTCTCATTTAAATCAAATCTGTTGCACCAGTTATTTTAAACCTAGACTAAACCAGGATTAGCAGTTATGTTTAAACCACCCTGCAGGAGGTTTGTCTCCAGTTTATTGACAACATGGCTGCATGTCTTCGCTGATGGAGTTAGAGGAAAGAGTTCCTCGCAGGAAAATTAGAGATAAGTTATTTAGTTCTGTATTTGTTAAACTTACGTTGTGAACTTGTTTACATTTCATTGGAATCCATCATGGCGGACATTGAACATAAACTAATCCTGTTTTAACCCAGGTTTAAACTAGTTTAACTAATCCAGGGTTAAAGTTAAGATGTGCAACACATCTCTGATTAAATATGAACCAGTTTAAACCTAGATACACTAACCCTAGTTTAACTCTAAACCAGGATTAATTTAATCCTTGTTGGTGCAACGCTGCCATTGAATTTCATCATCTAATCCTACTCTACAGGTTTGTGCTCTACAGGTGATCAAAAGGATCAATACGGTCGATCAGAACTCTGGTTTCTCTTCTATCAGTTAGAACAACACACTTTGAGTTCACCAAGTTGAACAAGTTGAGATCTGAGAGGACGCCAGGAAGCGAAACCGACCAGAAAACGAGTCGTTGACGTCAAGACGACGTCATGTTGTTACAACTGAGAAGAGGCGAGAGACGACGCCCCGCGGCTAAACGAGTTGAACGAGGGTGAGCGCGGTCGTCCTGGCGCTCAGCACGGCGTCCCGATGGCGCTCGGAGAGTCTTTGGGCCCGTGGCGGCAGCACGCCGCCGGCTCCGTCGCCAGCAGGCTCTTGGTCGTCTCGTCGTTGCCGGAGGGCGACAGGGAGGTCGGGGACGGCGACGTGGGCGAGGACGCGGCGGAGGCGGCGGCGGAGGCGGCGGTGGCGCTGGTGGAGGCGGACGAGGAGGACGAGGAGGCGCCGTCGGGGAGGCACTCGTCGCAGCAGCAGCAGCAGCAGTCCACGAAGGCCTGGCCCAGCGAGCGGCACAGGCACAGCAGCAGCACCGGCGCCGCCGAGCAGCGCGCGAACAGCAGGAACTGTCCGGTCAGGCTCAGGGCCGGCAGCGCCAGCGCCGGCAGCGCGGCCGCCGCGCGGGCGGAGACGTACGCCAGCGCGATGTTGCAGACGCTCTCCGGCAGGTTGCACAGGACGTACAGGCCGGTGAGCGCCATCACGGTGGAGCGCAGCCGCTGCTCCCTCGTGTGCTGCTTCTTCTTCTTCTTTGATGAGGAGGACGACGTCGAGGAGGCGGAGCATCCGCCGCCGCCGCCGGTCACCTTGTCGCCGGCGGGCTTCTGCTCCAGACGCTGGGCCACGACTTGCCTCGTCACCAAGTCGCAGGCCAGCGTGAAGAGCAGCGGCAGGCAGAGGTAGCACCCGAAGATCCACCACATGCGGGCCTCGTGGTACGTCAGCACCAGCGGGTACACGGCCTCCGGGAGGTCGGCGGACGGCTCGCGGACGCAGACGTCCACCTTGAAGGAGGCCGATCGGGCCCTGAGGGCGGCCATCAGCGAGTCCCCCGGCCGGCCCCCGGGGGGCCCCGGCAGGCTGACGGTCTGCCGGACCAGCTGCCACAGCAGCAGCTCGGGCGCGGCCAGCACCATGGAGCCCACCCAGATGACGGACAGCTTGGACAGGATGGACTGGCAGGGCTCCACCCGCGGCGTCTGGAAGGGCCCGGGCGCCGCGGCCGCGTGGAAGCGGTCGATGCTCAGCGCGCAGAGGCTGAACGTGGCCACGCCCAGAGAGGTCACCTGGACGGAGAGACGACGGGAAAACATCGTTTCACAGATCAACGTGGAGCAACTTTTGGGTTGCCGGGTTGAGAGAAACATCGTTTGTTCTGGTGATGATCAGGATGTTTAATTCAGAAAAAAATGTGTTTTCAATGTGCAGAGGATCGGACTCATTTTCAACTTTGTTCAAGAGAAATTGTGGGTTTTTAAAAAAAAAAAAAACACAGTTACTAAACTCACCCAAAATTACCCAGAATCCAAAAGTGAATTAATTTGAACCGTAAACTCAGATTACTCAACAATGTTGTTCGCAGAATCATAAGCTCTGAAAGACTTTGGGACATTTTTTGGTCCACAACATTGTACCTTCGCCCTTTTTCTATTTACACAAATCCTGTTTTTAACTTAACATTGTTCATAATAGTATTAATATTCGGTCCGGATGCTGTGCAGCCCTTCTACAGAGGATAATTGGTCCAATTTGGCACAAATGTTCTATTTTATGGACAATAACTAAAAAAATAACAGCGAAAGTGGAACTGGAATGCTACATCT
This sequence comes from Clinocottus analis, assembly GCF_023055335.1. Taxonomy (NCBI): domain Eukaryota; kingdom Metazoa; phylum Chordata; class Actinopteri; order Perciformes; family Cottidae; genus Clinocottus; species Clinocottus analis. Next base: position 695,374 of record NW_027176065.1, read on the forward strand.
GTGCTATCAGCACTGAAACTCTGCTCCTGTGTTGGCATTACAAATATCCAATAATACATACGCAGCTCTGCTTTCAAACAGTACAATAAAATCCAAACCATCTCATTCATATTACAGTTTGTAGAGCCACTTCCAGGTTTGTGCGCTGCATTCATTCACGCTGCAGTCAGACGTGACCTGTTAGAGCGACAACTCAGACAGAACCAGACTTCACGCGGCCGGTCGCTCTAAATTGGGAACAGGAAGTCATTTTGGTGGCTTAAAAGAACAGATTTAAGGCTTTCCGTTGCCTTTTTTATGCCCCCTGCAGGCAAATTAGCCCAAACTACAGTAATGAGACCTGGTTGCATGAAAGGGCTTAGAAAGCAGGGAATAAAAGGAGCCACAGAGGGAACTGAGGGGCTCTATGTTGTGACAGCCCTTTGCCTTCAGACCGGGGACAGTTATTGGTGCCTCGTGCACATTAATGTCGGTCGTCTTGGCCGAAAACACAGACTATGATTACAGAGACTTGTCCTCCCTCTGTGAGTGCCTAATGACCTCAAACGGTTGAGATGCAACTGAAGATAATTAACACAGAGCGCTAATTAGCATGAAAATAGTTCAGTATAACAGAGCAGAGGGGCAGCTGGCAGCCTGACCCGCTTTGAACCCGCCTCAATGCAGGCGGTTGAAACCGCTAAAGACCACTTTAAGAACCTTAATTAATTAGCAAGAAACTCATTCGTTCATTAGCATAAAAATAGCCCAAGCAACCCACAAATAGAGAGGGGGGGCGCAGTCTGACCTTGTTAAGAGACTGCTGCATACAAGCTGTTACTACAAAGGAGCAAAACTCCACTTGAACGACTTAAAGCTCTGTGGACATTTGGAAGCCGGTTTGGAGCCAAAAACAGGGATTTCACAGGGCGGCCATATTGTCCCTGAAACAGAAGACGAGAGGAAGCCTCTGAAAAACAACAACCAAGAGGCGCTACGTTAACACTCTGTGAGGAAAGACTACTGGATCGCTTTAGAGTCATTTAGAGTAGATTAGCATTAGCTATCATTTAGATCTGTAGCTATCATTAGCTTTATTATTTATGATTATTATTATTACTATCATTTAGAGCTTTAGCTATCATTAGCTATCCTTTAGCTATCATTAGCTTTAGCTTTATTATCTATCATTAGCTTTAGCTATCATTAGCTTTAGGTTTATTATCTATTAGCTTTAGCTATCATTATCTATCATTAGCTTTAGCTATCATTTAGAGTAGCTTCAGAGTAGATTGCTTTAGAGTCCGGCGATACAATACTGTATAAAGGAGTTAATTCACAAAAAGATAAATACTATATTCTATAATACTATGCTAAGTTGATGTTCTGAGTCAAATTTCTCACAAAAATACCAAAATAAAAAAGAGCACTTTCTCTGTTTCATGTCGTAATCTAAAAAAGCGACCGTGGACTCGTCATTTTCTGACATTTTATAGTTCAGTTTAGATTTGACTATATTGTAATTGCAGATGACTGAGACAAGCATCTTGAGTAAAATACAACTCAAAAGTATAAATAAACAGTAAGGGGTTGCTTTATAGAAGTATTTTCCCGAAGGAACTCGAACCGAAGGATTTGAATATTTTCTGACATTTTATGAACCAAGCGATTCATTGAAAAGAAAGAAAGTGCCAGAGTGGCACATCTAGTGGACTTGTCATCTTCAGTTCTTCTCAGTGCTGACAGCGATGAGTTCAGGTGAAAATCTAAACCCTGGCGCAGAAACACTGGGCCCTTAAATACCCTAAACCTTCTTTTCTTTCAACCCGTAAATAAACATCCCCGGCCCTCCAGAACCACGCCTGTGTTTGGCTGTTTGGCTCTGTGAGCCGGGGGAAGAAGAGCCGCTTCATGCGGGGGCCCCGGCGGTTCATAACAGACAACCGAAGACACCGAACAGACCATAACAGCACGTTTGTTGAAACCAAAGGCTGCTCCGAGTCTGAAGCCGACGAGCAGCAGGACACAAACGGGCCATTCATGGCGGCCCTGTGTGTCTCTTTATTAAGCAGGGAAGCGTTGACAGTGAGTCTAACATGGGGTGTGAAAACAGCAGTGACACTGTGAAGGCAGATTTAGGGGATTGATTAACTTATCATCACATCAAGTTGCTTGTTTTATCTGTTTAACATCTCTCTGCCTCGGGGCTGGAGCCGGCTTCTGGTAGCAATATAACTTGTGGTCATCAATGCTGAAATAAATTTCTGATTAAATGATAAAGAAATTGGTCGTAAGTTGACTAAATTGCTTACTTTGTTGTTTTTTCAATCAAAAACATAAACCGATTGCACTTTCTCCAATCGTTTCTCTTTTGTATTGTTGAAAACTGAATATCTCCGGGTTTTGGACTTTTAAAAGTCCCCCATGAAACTATGATGGACGTTTTAAACTTTTTAGTTTATCCAACAGACAATGAATTGGAAAATAAAAATCAATAGATTCATCAAAAACATCACTGGAATATGAATCATTAGTTGTATGCAGCACTTTTGTGCCACTTTATTTATAGTAACAGGTGTTACTACAGGTTGTTTACCTCAAACTTGTCGACCGGAAGTAAAAGAAAAAAAATCTTTCAATCCTATGAATTAATTAATTTTATTAAATAGCATATGCTTAAGTTGTTTATATATATATATATATATATATATATATATATATATATATATATATATATATATATATATATACATTTGTGTTTGTTTTACGTCTATTTTCATAAAGATGCGATGAATAATTATCGTTAAAAAATAAAAATAAAATTAAAAAACTAAATAATTCTCCAATATGTTGTCTCTTCTTGTAACGTTTTCGTCGGAAGCCTATTTTATTTTATTTTAAAAATATTTTTATATTTTATTTTATATATTTTCATGAAGTTAACGGTTCTTTGGGAAGGCGTCATGGCGTCATGGCCGTTAAACTGCTCCTCACCTCCAGATAGGGCACGAGCCGGCAGGACAGGTCTCCTAGCAACCTCTTCAGGGTGAGCTCGTGGAAGACGACCACGGGAAGGCAGAAGAACAGCACGAGGAAGTCGCAGAGCGCGAGCCCCGCGAGGATGCAGTTCCACGCGCTCTTCAGGTAGAAGTTGTGCCACACGGTGCACATGAGCGCGAGGTTGCCCACGATGCCCGCGGCGAACAGCACGAGCGCCAGCAGCATGATCGCGTACGCCCAGTAGGAGCCGTCGGTTACCGGGAACAGCGGGTTGAGGAGCCCCGAAGGGGACGAGCCGTTACCCGGCCGGGCGGAGGCGGGTAACCGCGGCGTGCTCGTGAAGTACCCGCTCGGGTCGTCGCGCCGTCGCGGAGGCGCGTGACCGGGCTCGGGGTCTCCTCTCCTGGAGGTCCCGTCTTTGGCTCCGCGGGCGACTCGCTTGAAACTCTCAGCCCGGCCGATAGGCGCCCTGTCCGGGGAGGAGGACTCCGGTGTCCCCACAGCCGCCGGTCCTGCGTCCTCCGCCCGCTGCGGCTCCAGAGCGGCTGTGTGGACGTGACGGAGCTCCGCGGTCCGCAGACAGAGGAGCAGAAGAAACAAAACCGGGCTCATTTTTAATGATTTATTTCGTTTTATACCGTTGAACTAAACGTGTCAGGTCCGTGTTATCGCTCTCTTTCACAGACATGTGCTGCAACAAACACCGGACTCCTGGAATAAAACATAAAAAGTCCATAAAGTAGTTCCTCCCAGTCCAAACCTCCGTCCTGGTCCTGATGGAGGAGTTGAGAGTCTGAGCCGGACTTCAGCACTTGTTGAGCATCAACAGTCTGAAGGCCACTTCCGGTTGTACTTTTCAAAATAAAGAAAAACGGAACGTGAGATAAAGTGAAAGTTCCTTTTCAGCATGAAGATAGTATAAAAATTAACAATAAGACTCATTTTTTGTGTCGTTTTAACTACTTTGACAAAGAGTCTTTGCATCAACAGTGTTATTACCGTTCTGTTTCATATTATATTTATGTTACTTGATTTTTTATCTTTATTTACTTGTGATCAATGCTGCTGTAATCCTGTAATTTTATTATCGTATTTAATTGCATAAAACAAGACATTAATAAAGTGCAATTTCCTTAACTACAAGTTGTCAAACAACTAACATTTCAAATCCAGAAACACAATCTAATTTGAATGTTTTCCATCAATTACTAAACATCCCAACAGTTTGTCTTTTTTTAGAATAAAAAAAAAGTGACCTTTTATTTTACACTGTGGGATTTTACTATTCTGATGTCCTTAAATTTAATAATTGAAGAAATATAATAGAGCAATTGAGTGATTTCTGGGATGTGAGACACTTTAAAAAAAATAAACACCATTGATTAAAAAAATAATAATTTTGGAACAGTTAATTGAAATGGCACACAAACCAACTCCATAAAAGTAGGATTTGTTTTATTTAAACTGCATTAGTTTTTAATTTCACAGCGCAAAGTGACACTGAAGCTTCTCGTCCAATGAGACGTCATCAGAACAACAATCATTATCTTTAGTGTATTTAATTATTTTGACTCCACAAGCGGATCTTAGCTTATTGACAACTGTTTTTATTAAATTGTTAAAACACATAGTTCCTTATGACTAAAGACCATTACAGTTGTTTGTTTATTTATTGTTTTTTAATAACAGGTTTGGTCCTCTGCTGCTGCGGCTGCGTTATGTTAACAAAGCAGATGGACAGACAGCAGGAAATAAAAAATATAATCTGATGATCTTCAACTTTCCCTCGACGCCGGTTTCTTCTGCCGCCGTTTGGTTTCCCTCCTGCCGACTGTTGGTCTCAGTCTGCAGCACCAAACGGCCCCGAGAGGCGAGAAACTATCCGTCAGCTGAAATCTGAACCTGTGACTCGTGAACTGAAACAGAGACTTCACCTCCCAGAATCCTCAGCTCTTCAGGGAGGACCTCAGCCTCCTCCTGGCGTCCTTGTGTTTTTTGCGGTACTCCTGTGAAAAACAAACGTAGAAATCTATTTTTTTTAAATCTTCCCCCCATTTCAGTTTAGGCCTCCAGGTTGATATTTAACACATTATAATGATGATAATAATAATAATAATAATAATAATAATAATAATAATAATAATAATAATAATAATAATAATAAGGAGAGTTTCATAAAACATACATGTATGTATAGATTAGTGAATGTGTGCAACAATCTGTAAATGTGTCCTGACTCGCTGGACCAGAGTGTTGTGTTCAAAGACTCCAAAACAACAGGTGACATCACGATGCTGCGTTCAAGTGCGTTGCAAAAAGTCTGTAAGTGTCACAAAACCTAGAAAATACTGACAGAAGTCAAAGAACTCCAACGACATCCTGGAGCCAGAAGGGTCTTTTTAAATGTTTACCAACCAGGATAGTAGTAGTAGTAATACTAGTAGTAATAATACTGAGAGTAGTAGTAATACTACCAATAGTAGTAGTAATACTAATAGTAGTAGTAGGAATAGTAGTAAAAGTAGCAATAGTAGTAGTAATAGTAATAGTAGCAGTAGGAATAGTAGTAATAGTAATAATAATATTAATAACAGTAGTAATAGTAACAGTAATAATAGCAGTAATAGTAGTTGTAAAACTAATAGTAGCAGTAGTAATAGTAGTAGAAATAGTAGTAATACTAATAGTCCTAGTAATAGTAACAGTAGTATTAATACTAATAGTAGTAATAGCAGTAACAGTAACAGTAGTGTTTGGGGATATAATGTGACATTGGTTTTGTATTCAGGAGTTCAAGCAAACACTTAATATATTATTTGTTAACAGGACAAAATGATAGTTTTTTGGTCCATAGAAGAGCTGAAGAACAAAATGTTATATAATGACCTACAAACCCCCCAAGAAACTGTCTCCCAAGAAGTCCCTCCAGCGCATCTTGTGAGCGTGTTTCATCAGGTTGGGTTTCTACAGCTCATTGTAAAGGCTGCGTACCTCTCTGAGCTGCGTCCTCCTCTCCTCCCACTGCTCCCTCTGCTCCTCCAGCTGAGCGGGCCGGCAGAACGAGCCCGGACCCTCTGAGGGGAACACGAGCAGGAAATATGACATGAACCCGAGTTCACAGGTAACACCTGAAGGACCATTAGAAACACCTTTACACCGTCTACCTGTCAGTCTGCTGTCACCGAGGAAGAAGAAGAAGCCGCCGGTCTTTGAAGGCGTCTCCTCTCTGCAAACACATGCGCACACGCACGCACACACACACACACACACACACACACACACGCACACGCACACGCACACGCACACGCACACGCACACGCACACAATTTTATTTTAAAACATACATAATTTCTCCTTTTTTTCTTCTCTTTTAAATTCTTGACTTCAAGTAAAAAAAACAAGTTTATCCATCAACTTAAAGTAAAATCAGCAACTATTTTATAATTTATTAACTTCTTGGTTGTAGTTATTAGTAAGAATAGTTTTTTTATTATTTATTATTTATGTTAAATGTAATATTTTTGGGGGTTTCGTACAGATTGTGGATAAAACAAGGAGTTTAAAGCCGCCTATTGGCACATGACATATCATTCACACAAGTTTCTGACATTTTATAGACAAAACTACGAATAGATAAATTCGGAAAAAATACTCAGCAGACTAATAAATAATAATAAACCAGTTAGTTAAAGTCCTAATAAATACTTTGACTGTTCATGTGATCGAGTCGTACCTCCCACTTTGTAGAAAAACTTTACGTTGTCATATCTTTTATATATTAAATCTGTGTTTTCTTTAATATTGTGAAACATTTAAAAAGAGTTTTCTGCCTCTTCGACACGTTTGTGGATTTAAAACATAAATAAACTAAATAAACTAATAAACTTAAATAATCTTAATTTTTCTCACTGTGTGGTTCCAGCGGCGGCGGCGCCGCTTTGCTCCTCCTCTTCCTCCTCCAGCGCCTTCTCTTCCTCTTCCTCATCCGAGCTGCTGTCCTGGAAACGTAGGTCTTGTTGCCATGACACCTTCGGCGCCTGGATGCTCTCCACTTTGTACTCGGCTGGAAGAGAGATTTAAACAAATGAAAAATGAGGAAAACAAGTCTTGGGCGGTGTGAGATGAATGTCTGACGGATAAAACTTACCCGTCTCTCCACTTCCTGTTTCCGCGGCGTCCTCGAAGAAGGAGAACTTGAACCCGGACGCCTCCTCGTTCTCCGGGTCGGCGGAGAGGAGAGTCGACTGCGGCGCCGGCTGCTCGTCCTTCGTCGCTTCCTCCGCCTCGTCCTCTTGGTCCCAGTTCGCCTCCTCGTCTCCTTCAGCGGCGGCGTTGGCGGCGGCGGCGGCGGCAGCGTCGCCGTCCTTCGTCGGACCGAACACGGCCTTCAGGTCGCCGGACACGTCGTAGTAAATCTCCTTGGAAACCTCCGGAAGCTTCTGGGCCTCCTCCCTCTTCTTCCTCCTGGCCGCCTTGCTGCGAAGACGACAGATCACACGACGGAGAACGCTCAGCGCCGAAACCGAGGACAGGAAGCAGTTTGATACCGAGAACAGGAAGTAGTTTGAAACCGAGGACAGGAAGTAGTTTGAAACCGGGGACAGGAAGTAGTTTGATACCGTGGACAGGAAGTAGTTTGAAATTGTGGACAGGAAGCAGTTTGATACCGTGGACAGGAAGTAGTTTGAAACCGAGGACAGGAAGCAGTTTGGTACCGAGGACAGGAAGTAGTTTGAAACCGAGGACAGGAAGTAGTTTGATACCGAGGACAGGAAGCAGTTTGAAACCGGGGACAGGAAGTAGTTTGAAACCGAGGACAGGAAGTAGTTTGATACCGAGGACAGGAAGCAGTTTGATACTGAGGACAGGAAGCAGTTTGATACCAAGGACAGGAAGCAGTTTGATACCGAGGACAGGAAGCAGTTTGATACTGAGGACAGGAAGCAGTTTGATACCAAGGACAGGAAGCAGTTTGATACCAAGGACAGGAAGCAGTTTGAAACTGAGGACAGGAAGCAGTTTGATACCGTGGACAGGAAGCAGTTTGAAACTGAGGACAGGAAGCAGTTTGATACCGTGGACAGGAAGCAGTTTGATACTGAGGACAGGAAGCAGTTTGATACCGTGGACAGGAAGCAGTTTGATACTGAGGACAGGAAGCAGTTTGAAACTGAGGACAGGAAGTAGTTTGATACCGTGGACAGGAAGCAGTTTGATACTGAGGACAGGAAGCAGTTTGAAACTGAGGACAGGAAGTAGTTTGATACCGAGGACAGGAAGTAGTTTGATACCGTGGACAGGAAGTAGTTTGATACCGAGGACAGGAAGTAGTTTGATACCGAGGACAGGAAGTAGTTTGATACCGAGGACAGGAAGTAGTTTGATACCGAGGACAGGAAGCAGTTTGATACCGAGGACAGGAAGCAGTTTGAGTGCATTTTAAAGGTTGTTGGTCTGCGTCACTTCTTGGGGTCGTGAACAATAACAGCGTTCGTACCTTTCCTTCTTGGCTGCGTCGGTCTTGGTCTCGAACGCAGCGTGTTCCTCTTTGCTCGGGTCGTAATGCAGCGCAGCAACGTCTCTGCACACCCACCCACACACCCACACACACAGACACACACACACCCACACACACACACAGACACACAGACACACACACACACACACACACACACACAGCTTTAATTCACTTCCTGTTGAATATTAAATATTTCCCGTCAGACCGTGAAGTGTTTTGACGGCCGACCTGAAGGTCTTGGTCTTGGCGGGCGTCTTCACGCCGCACGCCAGCTGGCCGCCGCCGCCGAGGACGCTCTGCAAGATGGACAGGCTCTTCTTCCTCTCCTCCTCCAGAGCCTCCTCTTCCTCAGTCACACTCGTCTTGTTCTCTGAGTCACAAACAGTCGCACAAGCAGCATTAAAATCTTCACAAAACGACTCTCTTCATATTTTAATGATTTTGTCACAGTTTTCTTATATTTATTACTTCTTCTTTTCCGACTATCTCTTGCTGCTGTAATCCTGCAAAATCCCCACCGTGAACCTCATAAAGGCTTTTCTTATTTATTTTATCTTATGAGCTCTGCTTCTGGAAATAAAACCAACAAGATCCAAATTAAAATTAGGATGCGACTCCTCACCTGACTCCTCCCCTTTGTCCTCTTCCTCCTCTTCCTCCTCCAGGAAGCGAGAGTCCATTCGAAATCGCTCGTCCGTCCCGAAGCGAGACTGCAGCTCCATCAGCTGGACACACACACACACACATTAAACACACACACACACATTAAGTGTTTGCATCTGACTGAAACGAGCACTGCAGTGCACGCTCCTCTCCGTCCTCACCTTCTGTCCCCCTCGACCTTCAAACTGAGGCCGGATGTCAAACCTGCTGCCGTCCTCCTCTTCCTCAGCATCCTCCTCATCTTCGTCCTCGCTGCCGCCAAACAGCTGAGTCGCTTTCGGCTTCCGACGAACCTTTAAGGTCAACGACATCGGATAAATAAACAAAACATACTTTTCAGAGTCGGCCTCTGAAGCAGGAGCTCCTCTCTCACCTCCTCGCCGGCGGCCTCGACCTCCGCTCGGCCGTTCTGCAACGCCGTGGCCTTCGACCTTGTGACCGCTGAGGTCGCCCGCTGCTCATCTTCATCATCGTCGTCATCGTCAGAGCCAAAGACGATGCGTTTCCCTGCTCCTGCTCGCGGAGCGTCCTGACGGAGAGAAACAAACAAATAAATGTGAAAGTTTGACCCACAAAGATCTGAAACCTCGACTCGTATTTTTTTGGAAATATCAGAAGCAAACACCATGAAGTCTGACATATTTCTGCGCCCGACCCCTCTGGAGGTCAGCTGACCCCTCTGGAGGTCAAAGGTCACGCCGGTCCTCACCAGGTTGGCCAGCGCTCCCTGGATGAGCTGCTTGTGTTGCTCCGCCTCTTTCTGTCTCTGCTGGACGGCGGCCAGCCGCCTCGCGTTGGCCTTCCTCTGACGCTCCTCTTCCTCCTTCGCTCCCAACGGCACCCGGGGAGGAGCCTGCTGCTTGTCCTCCTCCTCTTCCTCGCTGGAGGAGCTAGAGGATGAAGATGACGCTGCTTTAGCTGGCATCTTCTCCTCCTCATCGCTGCTAGAGGAGTCAGCCATGTTCTTCACCACCTTGACTGCTTCTTCCTCCTCCTCCTCTTCGTCACTGCTAGAGGAGTCAGCCATGTTCTTCACCACCTTGACTGCTTCTTCCTCCTCCTCCTCTTCGTCACTGCTAGAGGAGTCAGCCATGTTCTTCACCACCTTTACTGCTTCTTCCTCCTCTTCTTCGCTGCTAGAGGACGAAGCTGTCTCAGCCATGTTCTTCACCACCTTGACTGCTGCTTCCTCTTCCTCCTCCTCCTCCACCTCCTCATCTTCATCACTGCTCTCTGATTCTGTGCCTTCCCGTCCGTTGATATTCGGGCCCGACGCTTTGGAGTCCAGCTTCTGTTTTTTAACCTCACTTCCTCCACTTCCCTCCTTCTCTTCCTCCCTTCCTTTGTGTCTCCTCGTCTCCTCTCCTTCAGTTCCCTCACTCAGCGCTCTCGTACCCTGGAAGGCGGGCAGCGATGTCTTCTTCTTCTTCTTCTTCTTCTTCGTCTCCTCCTGCTCCTCCTCCTCCTCGCTGCTGTCCTCCATGAGGGCGGCGAGGATCTCCTCGGGCGTCGTCCCTTTCTTGGCGGCCGGACGCTCGGCCGGGAGCGCCACTTCCTGTTCGGAGGCCTGCTGGGAAACCTCAGCCAGCTTCTGGAGGTCCGCCAGAGAGATCTCCAGACGGGTGACGTTAGAGAACATGGCGTCATAGTCGGAATCTGAGCTGCTGTCAGCCGCCTCCTCCTCTTCGTCCTCTTCCTCTGAATCTGAGGAAGGGAGATCCACAACAGGGAGCATCTTCATCTTCTTACTCTGGTTCCTCGTCCTCTGTTCAGCAGACGCTTTCCCGGAGGCGACCTCTTCCTCAGCATCCGATGACTCGTCCTCTTCCTCAGCATCCGATGACTCGTCCTCTTCCTCAACAGCGTGACTCTTCTTCTTCATCTTCATCTTTCTCTTCCGGTCGCCGTCGTGTCCTGAGAGGAGCGCGGCGGTCGCCGGGGGAGTCGGTCTCTCCTCCGCTGGAGGAAGAGCAGGAAGAGGAAGAGGAGGAGGTTTCCTGGAGGCGAAGAGTTCATCCGTGTCTGCGGAGTCGTAGTCGTTCTCGTCTTCGTCATCTGGGGAAGAGGAAGAGCTCGTTTTTAGCAGTTTGTCACATTTTCACAGCTTTTTTTTCCGACATCCTGAGATTCAGAGAATAAATTCACAAACTTTCAACTCAGTTGTTTTTTTATTTATGATCTTAAGTGTTTTTCTTACCTTTCTGCCCAGACTTCACGAAGTAGTCTAGTCCGACTACTTCCATTGTATCTTCCTCCACCTCCTTCTCTTCCCCCTCTTCCGGCCGCAATGCATCATGGGAGGCGCTCTGGGCCGCCGCCGCCTTGCGGATTTCCTCTTCTGGGTCGAGATCCCAGTCCGTGAACCGCGGCCCCGCCCCCTGAGCCGGCCCCTTGGGGGTCGGGGGTTTGACCCCGTTGGCGAGCCGGCGAGCCTCGGCGCCGTCGACGGTCCGTTTGGATCTGAGAGGAGAACGAGGAGACAGGACACAAGGACACAAGGACTCAGGAGACATCAGACTTCACATCCTAAAGACCGGAGACCTCATCGTTCAAGTCTTAAACTCTCATAAGTTCCTTCTACGAGCAGGCGGAGCGCCGCGGCGTCGTTACCTGGCTCCGCCTCCGGCGCTCTGAGAGCCGGCGGCGTCCGGCCGGCTCGTCTTGCGCCTCGGCGTCTCGTACGGGGAGAACTCGCCGCGCCGCTTCCTGCTGATGTCGTCGTCGCCCCCCCGCTCCTCCCAGGCCAGCCGGGCGACCGGGGTGAGCGGCGGCGGCGGCTCGCCGTCGGTCCGGTCCAGCCTGCGGATGTTGTGGCAGTATTTGGACGGGTCGTACTTCATCGTTCGGGCTCGGCTGCCCTGCCGACACCGGAGCTGCAGGACGGGGAGGACGCGCCCGAACTTACTGACCACCCAGTCCTGAAACACAGAGCAGCACCCAGAGGAGCTCAGCACCTCTGACCTCACACGGCAACACGAACGGGTCACACAGCCGGACTAAAATCTGATTATTAAGATAAGATAATCCTTTATCAGTCCCTCAGTGGGGAAGTTACAGGATTACAGCAACTTTGCTCACAAGTAAATAAAGATAAAAAATTAAGTAATATAAATAAACAGTAATAAAACAAAATTGCAGATTAACAGTAAGAAGAATATTAAATATACAGATGGAATAAAAATGTGTATAAAAGTACTTAAACATACTTAAAAATGTGTATAAAAGTACTTAAACACTTAAAAATGTGTATATAAGTATTTACACATACTTAAATGTAATGGATAGTGCATATTATAAGCATATTTGAATAATTTAACAAGGTATAATATACAGAAAACTCTTCATATATGCATTAGTGGTGTATATGCACAGAAAAGGGAAAAAAAACATATATATTTTGCAAAAATATAATAATTAAAAGTCGTATTTTATGACCTCAAAGGTAGAGAAAGCTCTGTTTGTGTATTAAATTGTGAGTTCATGACGTAATGACCTCTACGGCTTTTTTGTGCGTTTCTCACGACTCGTTCATGTCCTGATTTCGGCCCCGAAGACGCGGTTCTCTAATAAAAGTGTATGTTCATGAACAACCTTTTACATATTCTATATTAAATCAGACACTGATGACACTGTAATATGTCGACACATCTTTGAAACAGTACTGGTCTCCAGGATGAAGCGTCTGCACAGAAGCCGGGCTCGGTACTGGACCTTGTGTCCCGGCACTTCGGTCCCCGGCACCGCCGCCTTCATGGTGAACTCGTCCACGCCGGCTTTGCTCAGCGAGTCCAGCATCTTCTGCTTCTTGTCCTCGGCTGCCGGCTGCGGCGCCGCCGCCTCCTGCCGCTCCTCGGCCAGCCTGAGACACAAAGAGGAGACGCTTCGCCTTCAAGACTCTCTGGAGCTGCTCCTCCATTTTGGAAAGATAAACCCTTTTCCCTGAGTTGTACCAGACTCTGTGTATATACCGTGTATACCGGATCAGATTAGTCGACACTGAGAGTAATTGTGATTTGCAGCCCACTTAAATTTAAATTAAATGTTTTATGTGTCATCTTCCTCTCGCCCAACAGTCAGAAGACCTGCATGGTGAGCTCGGCCTCACCTGTGCAAGAAACTCTCTTTGGCGGCTTCAATCTGCAGAGTTCCTCCTTTCCATTTGGATTTGTTCAGCACCGTCATACCTGAAGAACAAACACACACGTGAACAGAAGCTTGGATGTCAGCAAAATTGCGTCGTGATTTTGTGTCAAGGTCCTGAAACCTGGTCTGTGAAGAGCGTTTCCTCCTGTTCAAAGTATCATGAGCCTAAATGAGAAGCCGTATTCGTTCACTTACATTTCTTCAGGTCGCCGTCTGAAATCTTGATGTTAATGTAGCTGAAGGTTTTATAAGGAACACCTGGAACATACGAAAAAAAAATCTAATAAAACTAAATGATAATAATAAGACGATCAAGGTGGATTATGTACATATCTAAAGCATGTGTCAGATAGTAAAATGCATAAAACAATTAATACAGCATAAAAAGACATATTTAAAAAAGGGTTTTAAGGTGCGTGTCAGACGCCTCACCTTCGTCGTCACTTCTGGTCCGCAGCTCCACGTCCTCCACGTCGCCAAACTTTCCAAATCGATCCTTCAGATCCTTCTGGGTGATCGAGTGGCTCAACCCGCCGACGTACAATCGCTTCATAGCTCTGTTGCCACAACAACACACAGCAGGGGCAACACACAGCAGGGGCAACACACAGCAGGGGTGTGGGTCTTACTTACAGTTGCTCATCAATACAGCGCCAGAGAAGTTGGATTGATCAATGTTGAGTTAATCATTCTGATAATCGCGTCACTTCATTTCACTTTGGTTCTCTGATGATTTGCAGCCTCTTGTTTTTATAACAGTGAAATCTGAATATTTTACATTCTTTGGTCAATATGTTGCACAGTCACAGTACAGATCTTTACATTTTAAAATAGATATACTTGACTTTTCTTATACATATATATATTTTACAGTTTAAAATGACTCTTGAACGCAGCGTGATTGTATTTATCATCCCTGACTTTTGCATTACTGGTTTTCATACCATTTGATTGTGACAGTTAAAACACTATGGCTAATAGCTTGCATGTGAAAACCTACTCTGCATGATTATGATTTAGGGATTTTGGACTGAAAAAAAGGAGTGCATGATTTATACATGTATTATTGTATCATAGTGCTCTGAGATCGACGCTGGTGACAGCTGTAATACACATCACTAACACATGTGCAGGAGAGTAGGCTAGAAGGGATCTGCACTCTTCAGGTTTATAAAACACTCGAAAGTGATTATTGAACTGCAAACTGCATCCATCCACAGTGACCATACAGTTAAACAACACATCCCTAAAACATTATAACGTTCATGGATGTAGGGTGTATTTCAGAGCTGTTGTTAGACTACATTTGCTGTAGCTAACTATATGTGGACTTCTTTTTTTTTAAAGTGACACAAATTAAAGAAAACTCAGTATGATAAGAGCCACGTGATCGCGACTATTGTCACTGTGTGGACTGGTTATGCGAAATAAGTAAGTAAAACGACGGAGGAACCGTCTTGACGACGAGTATATGAATAGAAAATAAAAGAAATGTTTACCTCACATGTATCCAGCTGGTGTTACCATTAACTCTGTCCGGGGCCGCAATGCAATCCCGCAGCCTTTCCGTTCCGTGCTTGTTTCAGGAGGACGAAAACGTTCCGCGGTCTGAGATTTAATAACAGCTTTAGAAAAAGGAAAAGAAAACACACAAAAAGCAGAAAACGATTGACGGTACATTTATTTATGAATAAAAATATTATCGATGAAGAATTAACTGTTTCCTCTTTTAACTGTGTTTGCTTAAGACCTCTGTAATCATTCTCGACCGTTTCAGCTGTTAAGAATGTGGTATTCAATGTAGAGGGGTTTCATAATTTCTAGCTCAGACTGTTTTTTATTTAATGCCTATTAATAACAATAGTTCGCTAATGTGTGCTTTTAGAAAGTATATCTGTAAACATTTGCTCTAGTTATATCAAAAGAGAAGCGAGCTGCCTAACTCTTCACAGAAATAGTTCATCCCACCACCCCCCCCACAGCGTGGGAAGTGGTACAGTCCAGAGGGCGCGAGGCTTCGAACTGTTTTGGTTGTCAGGCTGAATAATCGAAACTCAAGCAGGTGACGTAAAAGAGTGTTTAATACAGTTATTTTAACTCACTTTCACATCAATACTTTGACATTTTAACGGAGACGAGTACGGTAAGTTAACTTTTGCCATGACAGTTTGTCTAACTGCACCAACGGCAGTTGTTTCTGTCGCTAAAGTGAGCATAAATGTAGCTAGCTAGAGTTCAATAACGCTACTGGTGTCATGGACATTAACGTTACCCAAGTTAATTGAAGACGGCATTAGTTCATACAGCGCCACAGAGGCCTGAGGTATAATCAACCAGAGTAACTGAACACACCTGTGTGGACCATATACTGCCTCTCAGGTGTGTTCAGACTTTAACATGCAACCCAAAAGACCAATGGTGGAATGAATATTATCTAATGTACTTAAATATACATTTGAGCTACCACTTTATGTTAGTATTTCCATGGTATGGCACTTTGTACTTCTACTTTCATACAGTTTAAGTTTATTTTCAGATTATTATTGCAGAATATAAACCAACTAATAGATTATGATGTGTGTGTATATGATTATAAGCGTCAAATTATAGTTAATGTGCCAAATGCAAAATTACTAATTACGTAAAATATCCTATTTCAGATCTAGAATCTATATAATATTACTGGATTGTAATAAGTGATGCATTAGTACTATACTTTTAATTGTCACAGTAGTTTTACACTGCATTATTACTAATTTTAATTTAACATTATGAATGCCCCGCTACTGTACTATACACCACTTTTTACTGCTGGATGATCTCATAATTACTATTTTCACTCGTTTATGTTTTGTATTGTTTGGTGTAACAGAGCTTTTATGCTCACCCATTGAAACACAGTTTGTGTCTTGTCCTTCAGGACGATGGAGCAGATGAACGAAGAGAACACGGAGGAGGTGAAGGTGCTGGAGGCTCAGATTGAGCATCTTCAGGCTGAAGTTTCAGCATTGAAGAGCCAACAGCAGGACAACGACAAGGACATAACATTCAACTTCAGAGGACAGATGCAGGAGGCCATGTGAGCTTAGTTTTTTTACTGTTTAAATCTCTTGCACCATTTAACTTGTAGCATTCTGCCACATACAGCTGTACATCTTAACGTCTAGTCTTCCTGTTTATTCCTTTTAAGTAAACCTAGGCTTTTTGCAAAGGCATGTGTGTAAGCGGAACATGGTGAACAGCAGTGCTGAGGTGTAGAAACGGTAACTGTTTGTTGTCCGTCTCCACAGGTTGAGTATGTGTGGACAGAGACAAGGAGACAAGAGGGAGAAGGTGCTGTCCAGGCTGAAGGAGGAGGTGGAGGAGCTGGAGCAGGATCTGAAGCTACAGACGAAGATGAACGGCATCAGTCTGAACGGCTGCGTCGCAAAGACTCTGCAGAGCAGTAAGAGCAACACACAAAAAACACACCGGCTAACGGTACATGCATCTGATGCTATGTTAGCTAAGATTAGAGATCTGCAACAGACCTGGAATTGCGGGAAACTTGTCTCCTAATCCACTTTGAAGAAGCTACAAGTACCAGAGACACATTTGTAAGACCTAGTGTGTACTATACGTTAGGAAATGTCTTTTTTGAGAACGTATATCTAAAAAAAAAATTTTAGAGCAAAATTTTCTTTGAGGCAAATTTTTTTTTTTTAGAGCTAATTATTTTGTTTTCAGGAAATTTTAGTTTTGAAAGCTTTTTATTTTTTGAGAGCGTTTTTTTTTTTTTTTTGAGATCGCATTTTTTTTTAAGAGTGCTTTTTTATTTATTTTTTAGGAGTAGATTTTTTTTGAGAGCAAATTGTTTTTTGAGAGCAAATTTTAGTTGACAGCTTTTTTTGAGAGAGAGAGAGAGAGAGCATTTTTTTTTTAATTGAGAGCAAAGATTTGGAGATAATTTACTCACAAACAAGAAATTTGCTTAGGTAAAAAAAAGACACAAATCTACCTTCATACCCTTGTAGTGTAATAATATACTTGCACTGGTGTCTGTGTTTGTGTGTGAATCTGTGTGTGTCTGCTAGGTGGCAGAAAGCTGGTCCAGCAGCTCTGTGTGTCAGGTCACTGCTCTGAACTGGCCTTCCAGGTGGAGTTCCAGCTCTCTGAGGTCAATGTGAGTCATTTCACTTTTCAAAGGATTTGTTGTCGAGTCTCTGGACCAACCGTGGCAAAGGGAGCTGATGGATGTGTAGCGTTCACTCTTCCTGAATGTATTTCAGAGACTATTGGCTATTATTTAGACTTGTGTGAATGAAAACACAATAAAACATTCACACACTTGGGTCATTTTGCTCGTGCACAACACATTATTACTTCATAACATGAAACAAGCTTTTGGTCAAAGAAAAAACAACAATGCTGTTTCTTTTCATGAGCACTATTTTTTTTTAAGCCAGCTCATTTTTGACTACAACTAGAACTCAGTGGATTCACACAAAACTAATACAGAGAGCTTGGGTGCTGATTGGGTGCTGGTGGTGCGTCCAGCCAGCAGAGGGCGACAGAGGCCTGCGTTCACTTGTTCACTCATGGAGACGGCAATTGAACACTTAAGATTTAAGTAGCTCAACTTCGACCCTCCGCTGCAGCAAAAAACATCATCTGACCAAACTGCCTCAGAGGAGAAATACAGCGTGAGCTGCTATTGGATAAAGATATGGCAACAATAGAGACTGCAGATGAAAAATAGCCTCTGGTGCATTTACAGGAATGTTTAATGAATGTGCAACACATTTCAAGTTTAGAGTCGTCTCTTCAAAGTAAAAGCACTCTTTTTAAAAAATGTTATTGATTTTATGGCCACTAAGTAAGTGTCTCAATTCAACGCCTCGGTTTCAATACACAAGAAAACATTTTTCAACATGGGGAAATCCTTTCAAATATGTAAGCTTGTGATCTGAAAACCTGCCTCTTGCAGGTCTTCTGCTTTTCATTCTGGGCTGGCTCAACCAGCAGAGCAGCTGGTTCCACTGACTCGCTCCTCCTGCCCGTCGTTAAAGTGAATTCTAGCGTTTCTGCTGTGAAACTTGTTTTAAAAGACATTTATTATTTGCTTTTTTTTTTTTACATTGAGCGAGTACAACTTCCACTAACTGAAATCAGGTTTTGTTAGTGTGTTTTTTTATTTTTTATATTTAGCTGGGTCAAACTAAATTGAATGCAGTCTGTTGAAACAGTCCTACAGTAAAAACCTGCCTCTCATGAGCTTTATAATGTTCATTCAGCTTTGTTTCTGTTGCACTCAATTCACCTTGCAGCTCTGACTTTCTCGCCTCTCCCTGCTCACTCTTCTTTATCCCAGATCATGCACACAAACTCTGTAAAAATGGACCTGGAAAAAGATCAGGCTTTAGTTTGATGACCTTCATCACCGCACTGATGAAGTGACTCGAGAGTAATGGATGGTGCATTTGTCCTGCAGGAGGGTTCGGGATGCGGGAGGACGATCAGCGACCTGAACGTGGTGATGGACGCCAGCGACCTGCAGAACCTCAGCGGCTTCCTGTCCGGGTAAGAACCAATACCGCCAGTCAGCTGATCTGAAAAGAGGATTGTACTCATTAAATCCTCCCCCGTGTATTTCCTGCCACATCGTGTGCAGTCGACCTGCTTGTCTGCGAGTTGACGCGATTAATCCGCTTTCTTTTGTTTAGCAATTTCTATTTATTTTCCCATAAAACCCACCGTGCATGTTTGCAGCAGTGGGAAATAAAACAGTACAAAACCGTGGGACAGCTGCATCATTAAAATTGATTACAGTTGTAAAAGGCACCGTACCGATCTCCCCTCACCTTCCCGTAACCCCTTTCAGTCTAAATCTTCAAAAAGGACGACTTGATTGTCCAATAAAGAGCTTTTACAACCAAGAGTTACAGACGAAGCTCGTACGAAGAATCGACTTTCATGACCAAATAACTCATACAAGAAGTTGAACCAGATATGCGACCGGGTTGATGACCAACATCAAGAGTGAGCGCCCCATCTGTGAATCAATCAGAAAGATAATCCCCAGCACAGATTGAAAGCCCTTTTATCAAACTGGTAGCACTAAAATAAAGAAAGCTGCGCCAGTTTCTTCCGTTTTTTAAAAAGAAACAAAAGGCATTCGTTACTGATAAACCTCTACAGTCATTTCACTCTTGTTTAAACGCTAAACTCGTTGAGTGGGACCTCGTCACCCGGCTGATGCGCTCGTGGCTGAATGGGACTAAATCCCAGTAGCAGTCGGTCTCCACATGCTGAAACCAGAAGAGAGGAAGGCTGTTGTAGCAGCAGATTAACGCTCATGTTCCACTCTGTCACATCGTGGCGTTAATGTTCAGGCGTCGACTTCCTTTTTTTTGGCCGCAGACTGAAGGTCATCATGCGAGAGGCGGGTATCACACCTAACGGGTGCGTTGTGACTGAAACCCGGTGGCCCAGTGAGTTGTAATCAATTTATTTACCCCTGTCGGTTCTGCTCAGTCCAGCTCTGCAAGACTTAATGTTGGGATGAAAACTGTCTGCTTTTAGTTCAACGCAAGTGTTTATTAAAGCGCATCTCAAAGGGAAAGCGTCTGTCGTCCAGCTGAACCTCATCCTCACTCGTTCTGCTCTTCGCTCACAAACTTTGAGCCTCTCTCGCGTCGTAAAGTGTAACTTATCACATTGAGAGCGGCCGCATTCCTCTGAGGTGTGCTGTGTCTCTGGCACGCCGCCGCTGGAGGGAGCGAAGCCATCGTTCGGTACGAGTTACACCTGCTGCTCTCCTGCGGCGACTGCGCAGCGGATCGGGGTCTGTTGAGGTTTATTTCAACTCTACCAGGTGGCTTTTACACAGCGGGGGGGAATGTTCATTGAGGTCAAAGCTCTCGGATAACAAATTACAGTTCAGCACATCATCTGTCATAAAAAAATAAGTGGACATTCGGTGTGTAAGCACAACGAGCTGCGTCTTGTGAAATATTCCTGATCTTATTGCAGGTCTTAGCTAAACTACATCTCACTAAACTATTGATCTTTTATTGAACAGAATCATGATTAGAAACCCTCTGAGAAGTTATTTGTGGACTAGAGCTGGACAGTTTGGTAGAAATACAATATATTGTATTGTATTTTTAAGTTGTTTTTTTTATCCCTGTTGGATTTTTAAGTAATTTTACTGTATGAAAGGTGAAAATAAAGTTGTGTCTCCTTCAGTGATCAGGTGCATTTTTCTACCAGAAAAGCGTCTCCTCCGTACAGTCGATCTGCACCGAAGTCCGATTTGCTCTCTATATCCGAAGCCAAACCACATCTGGATTCTACGGTCCAGTCTGCAGAATCTGGCAACAAAACAAAAAAAAGCAGATGGAAAAATACTGGAGATAATGATTCTGACAAACTGCTGCTTTCTCAGAGTCCGCGAGGGAGAGGTGGACGGACGTGGTTACTCAAGCTGGTCTGGATTGTTTTAAGATAAACACACCGACACTGATTTTCTTTATTGGTTAATATCGTCCAGCAGACACGCATCTGTCCTCCTGTCCCCCCTGAAGTGGTTTTCTTAACTTTGTTAGTATCTAAAGGAACACGGTGACCACTCGGACCGGGTCGTTAAAAAGCAGCAGGTCGGCTTCAGTCCTCTTGGCGGCGTCGCGCTGGACGCGTCCACCTGCCGGCTGCTCGGCTGTCCTCGCAGTCGCATGTTGTAAAACTGGAGAAAACAAAAGTTATGTTCCACTTAATCTGATCAGATCGATTAGCTCGGCGGCGGCGGCGCCCAGCAGCTCGAGCTCGCTGCCCGGTGAACAAGTTCATGAGCTGCAGAAACTGAGAAACGTGTGAATGAGAAGAACCAAGCGGAGGATTTAGTTAACTAAACGGTGACGTAGTAGGTGGGGACGGGAAGCAATAGCTTACTGTCCACGTAGTCTTGCTTTCATTCAACTGGTTTATAAGGCAGGCTGGATTATGTCAAACTTCCTCCTGAACCCCTGCCATTAAAACACAGAGCTGGTCTTGTCGCTGACCTGCAGTTAAAGAAACACACGGATCAGAGCTGCTCGTGTTTGAGCGAGGCCGATAGTGTGAAGCCTGAGGTCCGGACGGCTGCAGGAGAGTCCAGTCTGAAACTAAAGGGACACAAACACACTTCTTGTGTACTTGCGAGTATTCCAGACGTTGTAATTAAACTGTTTTTTATTGTGTTGTTAAAACAGTTAACTTCCTTGTTCCGCAGCAAAGGGCGTTCCTTAAACGCTCCGTCACTCTGGTCGGTAAACTAGGTCACTGTCGCCTCTTCAGGAACGCAAAGCTTTTAACGGATTCATCCCAAAACAAATCCCAGTCTGTTATCGGCTCTTCGGTCAGTGAGGCAGCGGGAAATATGACATCACAGTCTAGGAGTCAGATACCTGGGTTGTGTGGGGGGAAAAAATAAATACAGCATAGTATCGCGATATCGATACAGCATAGTATCGCGATATTGATACAGCATAGTATCACGATATCGATACAGCATAGTATCACGATATCGATACAGCATAGTATCGCGATATTGATACAGCATAGTATCACGATATCGATACAGCATAGTATCGCGATATCGATACAGCATAGTATCGCGATATCGATACAGCATAGTATCACAATATCGATACAGCATAGTATCACGATATTGATAAAGCAAATCACACGATATCGATACAGCATCGTATTACGATATCGATACAGCATAGTATCGCGATATCGATAAAGCATAGTATCGCGATATTTTGCGGGCGATATTGTATCGATACACGGGAGCCAAGGATCGATCTTTTATTTAATCAATTCTAAATGTTTTGGTCCTAGAATAATAAAATAAATGTATTTTTTGTTGACAAAGTTTTCCTTCGGGGAGAATTTGCGGTTGAAAAAGAAGCAAATAAATCGCAATACTCAATGTATCGCAGTATCGCGATAATATCGTGTCGGGATTGAAGTCGGGACTGATTTTTTTGTCTCCACTGTTCACTGCAAACAGATCTCACTGCTTCTTCGGGCAGATGAACTGAAGCCACTAAAAGCTTTCTAAGCCCACACATATCATGGGAATCGCTGCACGATATGGTTTTTGCGACTCCCCTGTATGGTTTAATGGGGTCCATATTGAAGATATAATCAAACTGCATCATCCAGAGTTCACAACAACATCATCAATCGGCGTCTCTGTCGCTCTCTCTTTTGTCTTTTCGGTCGTGCTCTGTATTCGGGAGCGTGCTGCCATGTTTCCTTCGGCTCTTTGCGGAATAACAGTCATCTGGAAACTTCACCCGGCTGCCGTCGAGCCTTGAACCCTCGTGGAAAACTCTGTAACGCCTGCAACAGAACGTCCCGGGCTCCCTGAGGCGGAGCGACCCGAACCACAACAGAGCTTCTGTGCTCCTATTGTACTGTTGCCATTGTGATAGGCAGCTCGCTTAATGCAGGGATGCACCTCCTGTTGAAAAACTCCTGTTACAGACGGGTTGGACGAGTGAAGG
This sequence comes from Clinocottus analis, assembly GCF_023055335.1. Lineage (NCBI taxonomy): Eukaryota > Metazoa > Chordata > Actinopteri > Perciformes > Cottidae > Clinocottus > Clinocottus analis. Next base: position 718,210 of record NW_027176065.1, read on the forward strand.
CTTGGTTTACGCTTGTGTTTAGAGATGCTATAGGATTTAGCTATTTGAATATATTGTTTAGAGATGCTATAGGATTTAGCTATTTGAATATATTGTTTAGAGATGCTATAGGATTTAGCTATTTGCATATATATTGTTTGGAGATGTTATAGGATTTAGCTATTTGCATATATTGTTCAAGGATGCTATAGGATTTAGCTATTTGAATATATTGTATTAATTATAATGCATTTTTTCTATGTATGTTTTGTTACACAGTATTCTCAGTCTTGCCCAATATTTTGGAGTTATGAGCATATTTAGTAGCTGCTAAACTAAACCATTCCCACAAACTGCAACTGGACATTGTTTTTGTTTTTGCAGATGAAAAATAAAAACGTCAGCGTTTATTCAAATTGTATTCAATCCAGCAGTCTATGGCACTCATAAGAGTTTTTCACTTAACACCATGCATGTGTGCACCATGTAGACCGTATAGAAGAACTGGATTTAGTCAGCTTAACGTCACCTATTTGTCGCCATCTTGTTTTACATTTTTTAACCAGAAGTGACACTAGATAGTGTGTATATATATATAGCCAAATATTTCCAAATACTTTCAGGTCCCAAAAACACCTCGTGAAGAGGTAAAAACTTGAACAACTCCCAGACTGCACGACCCCGTCGTAACCACCTGACCTACACTCCTCTACTGTACCTGAACACATCCTGTGTCGACGCAGGAGGAGGGTTGAAGTCGCCGCCCTGCTCGCGCGCTTCACACACAACTCGTGCATTACGTGTGCGACATCTTTTCATTGTTTCAGGGTGGAGGAGAGCAGGGATCTGCTGCTGTTCTTCAGGACTCTCAGGACCTTCTCGGACAGATGTGACGACCGGCACAGGACCTTCCAGCACTTCCAGGTTAGTGAAGACGCACCTGCAAAGGACCTTAAACCGGCAACCTCATCCTCTCACACACCTGCTTTCCATTAGCTGTGTGTGTGTTGTTAACACATGACAAACAATTTGCTCCTCATAATGAGCATGGAGGACGTGGCTCGCTTGGTTCTTTCATCAAGGCAATGTGTTTAACACCACCGATCACATTTTTGGCCCTGTGAGATCGTCATTCTTCTTTTTTCTGAGCCATATGAGTCATTTGGGACTTGCCAAATGACATCCCCGCATAATTTGTGGGGGAGAAGATGAGTCGATCCATAATTCTTTGAGACCAGATGGTTCATCAATCAGTGGCAGACGGACACAAAATGGGAACTTTGAGGTTGTTTTTTAATCTTTTTACCCTCTGCTTGACCCTCATCCATCAGCGTAGAGGCCTCGTTGTCTTGTCCAGCGTAGAGGTCAAAGGGTCGCACAGAGGTTTCTCTTTGTGGTCCAGACGGGAATGGCATCATGCTTTTATATTTCAGCTTAATATCAGCCGTAAAGACACAGTCAAGCCTCCCAGGAATGTCCGTTTTGTTTGTAAAGTGCTGAGATTCAAGGTAGAAAACTCGAGGTCGATCATGCCACAGGTGTGGTTTAGGTGTGGGTACATATCAGGGTGGGACTTTAGTGAAGAGGTAGCAGCAAAATGTCAAGTAGTAAATCAAGCTGCTGAAGCAATGTGGAACCTTTTCTCCTGTTTACTTGGAGAATGTGAAGTTCTGCCAAGTTGGCCTTGCTGAAGGAGGATTAACCCACTTTTTCCACATTGGCCCGTGTGCGCCAAACTCTTATTTTGCTTGCGTGTTATTATGGAAAAAAATGTAACTCCCATTGTAACCGTTGGACTGTAATGCGGGGCCGAGCCTTGTGCGCTGATTTACACACTTTAATTACACGCAGACATAGATGTGTGTGTGTGTGTGTGTGTGTGTGTGTGTGTGTGTGTGTGTGTGTGTGTGTGTGTGTGTGTGTGTGTGTGTGTGTGTGTGTGTGTGTGTGCACTGAGAGGAATAAACTAAAATATAGTCAACATGTTTAGTTGCTGGTCGACCGCAACATGAAGCAGTCGATGCAGGAAAATACAAAAAAACCACAGACGTTTACCAGCATGTGGCCAATCACTGAATGGCATTCCTCCCTTGTGGGCATATTAGTGTTCAGTGTACACAGACACACAAACATGTGCAGCCTCTATAGTCGGCCATGGGGTATGATGGTGTCGTGCAGTTTAACATGGCAAGAAACAAACTGACCAATGTGAGCCTTATATCTATAGGTGACACTTAATATTTAATAAGGAGAATACATTTGGGTTTTAACCTTTTGGAAACTGCACAAAAATCCTCTTGTGCCAATTTTAAGTCCCAGCATGCCCCATTCAGACAATCTTTAGGCTTAAAATATGTAATTTTTCTCATTTTTGAACCGAACTACACAGTTTCTTGACTGAAACTTCTTCCTAACAGGCCAAGACTTTGTTTTATTGTGATTTTTGTTGCAGATTCTGATTCTTTAGGTCCTAATCTTTCCATAAAGGTGTCTTATTGACGCTCCAGGAGGCTTATTTGGGGAATCTGGCTCATATCATGCTGGATGTTCATAGTTACCATCAAAATATCTTTTTATAGTGATTTTTTTTTTTCAGATACACTTTTTTTTTTCCCCCAAGACTTTGCTGAACAAATACATACAAGAAACACAAGTATTGGAATTAATTTGGGGTTCAGTGTTACTTGAAGGATCATGTATTTTGTGTTGTCGTTAAAAACATCAGCACTGTGCGGTGCGATGAACATTTCTGCAAGGGCCTCCTGCAGAGCTTGGATATAACATGTTGGATGTTAGAGCTGTGTTTTGAATGACCACTTTGGACTGGATTTGAGTTTTCATACAACTCACCTGTTTAAATGACATAATTGAGGGCGTGGGAGCTTTGAGTGACAGGTTGGTGTCGTACCAGGTGCCCAAACAATCATTACTGCCAAAAACACCTTTTCTGAAGTACAGTTCTTGCTGTGCTTTGGGCTAGGTAATAAAAACAATATTCATCACACAGAAAGCCGGCTCCAACAGCAATAACTCCAAACACATTTTAATTTAATTAAAGTTTAACTTTATTAAAATATCTTAAAAACACTGGCATGTCACATACACCTCTTCCTGTACACCACTGTCTTATTCACATCAGTAATAATTTATAAGTCATCTTTATTACTGGAAGGTAAGAGTTGGGGACACAAGCAAGACTTTTTTTTTTTTAAAAAGCAGACAAAATACAAAAGGAGTAACTTTCACATTACTATAGTTCATAGATTGTTTTCCCAGTTCACTTCAATCTGGAGTCTATAAATTAAAAAAAACACAAAGTGGAGCGAAGTCACAAAATGCTGAAGAAAGCCTGCAGATGGACAAGTCTACATGGCCGTTGACCTTTTTATAGAGAGGCATTTTAATGGAGTAATACAAAGTGAAAGAAATTCACACAATAGCTGAACAAAACCCAGAGGGTTGTGTTCATTTCGAGTAACTTTCCGAGAGAAAGGTGTATCCGGGCTGTGTTTGTATGCCAGGACATCGAGTGTGTATCAGCTGGAATATCCAGCCCGACAGGAAAGAGTCAAAGCAACACGTGATGTATGAGAAATGTCCCTTAAGTACCATTTCAGGAGCTTTTCACTGTCACGTGACGAGGTTACTTTGGAGAAGATGAGGCTTCAATACTTGATTTGTATGACTGACATGTTGTTTTAAACATACGGCAGCATCTTCTGTCTTATTGTCCCCAAGAAAATATTAACAAAAATATTAACTGCAAAAAAAAACTTGAAAAAAAAAAATATTGGAATGTCGTTTACCCCCAAAAACATTTAAAATGGTTAAATCTTTTACATTTTCATTCAGTGGGGGCAGTAAGTCAGGTAAAAACCTAAAATAGCATGTGTTAGCCTCAAAGTCGGCCTACAATTTTACTCTGGAAGTGTAAAAGTGAAGCATGCAACAACATTAATACACACGATCAAAAACTACACTTCTGTCCAAATGAATCTCCTAATGAGCCTCAATGTAATATTCTAAAAACATTGTTTAATTATGAGTAAAAGCTTGGAATTAGAGCTTTTTACTTCAGTTTAAGATAATCGTTTTGGATAGCAAAATTGCCAAAGAAGCTTTTTTTTTCTTCTTTTTTTTTAGAAATAACTTGAATTTCCTGTCGTGTTTTGATGCGTGTTTGTGTGTGTTTGTGTTTGGGTGTGTTGTTGTTTCATTGGTGCAAGTCGGTACAGCGTCAGGTCAAAATGAAACGATACACTGGACTCTGGTTGCAGAGGTGTTGGCTCTTTCTACTCATTGAAAGGGTCGCATCAGTTCCACACCGCCGGTTGAAAAGGATGTTCAGAAAGCTCCTCACCTGTTGGCCAGGTGGTCCGATCCATTTTCAAGGCTTCAAAGATCATGTCCAATTTATAAACAGCCTTTCAGTGAGGACATTGGTAAACCAGTGGAAATGCAGATTTTGTTTGTTCAAAGTATATTGAGGTCCTTCACGCTGCTTCTCACTAATTCTGTGACTGTTGCTCTTAACAACTTGTGTGTAACTTCCTGTGAAGTTGTTTTTTTTAAACGGCTGGAACTTCTCACCAATCGGTAGAACTGAAAAAAGACCAAAGTAGAGAAACTCCCTCAATTCTAAACCTTCTGTCCAGTGAATGGTTTCATTTTGACCTGACAATGTCACAGACGGCTTTGTAGGTTTGCTGAAGTAAAAAACATTGACACTTTTATCCCCCCGCCATGGGTCCAGCACCCCAAAAATCCAGAACGTCAAGGTATCCCCCCCCTACTCTAGCACCATTAGCAACAAAGGGGCTACAGAGAAGCTTCGGCCTCCTCAGCGATACCGTCCGACAGGCAGCACCTTCATGCAGGTGAAGCTGTCGGGGTACTTGGACAGCACCACGGGGTTGCCGTCTAAACGGACCTCACTGAGGCTGGGTCGTAGGTAGTAGGTGTCATTGGACCTGCAGAAGGTGTTCACATTGACCTCGGTGATGTTGTTGTTCTGGAAGAAATAGAAAATGTCAAGCCGGTAACAGAGTGAATCCCAGCTGGTAGACTCACAATCAGGTTAACGACTAATATTGACTATTGTAGAACAAACTTTCATATAGCAATGAGAGGATCAATAGTTTATTTCGGGTCCGAGCGACTGAGGTAGTCAGTCCGTAGGACCCTATTGAAACTGTTATGGGTATTATTATTATTCTGATTCTGATTTTTATACTTTGGACTGCTTTTTAGGGGGACTTGTCATACTCCAAAACTCCCCAAATTGTGCACGCTAGTCAGGCCTGCTGAAAATAGACGTATGAAATAGGCGTCAAATTGGTGTAAAAAAAAAAGGGCTCTCTAGCGCCCTTTAGTAGTTGGACTGGCGACGCCCTTCGCCCAATTTGGCCGATTGACTCCACCTGCTCTACAAAAAAGCCTCTCAGACCCATGAAGTCCACTTACCAAAATTTTCCACCATTTTGAATTTTCTGAAAAACACGTTTTTGCACTTTTATTGTGTATATATCGTTTTAGCAAGATTCAAACCTGTAGATGTAAGATCCGAACGCTGTCTGGGACGTGTGGGACAGCTTCCATCTGGTTGTCAGCCAGGTACAGGTTGACCAGCATCGTCATTTTCTGTTGGGGAAACAAATGCACACCATGGAAAACTCTGCAGATTCAGTTGATTTGTCATTATCTTTCCTATTCCTGTGATTTGAAAATATTTACATCATTACTGGCTGTAAACTCGATATACTTCAAGAGTTATGGGGAATCTGTTGACCTTTTTGGGAAATATGCTTTGTCGTTTTCTTTTTGTGATTTGAAATTATCTGTCAATGTAGTGATAAGGTGGAGTCAGGATGTGCTGAGACTAAATACTCTCATAAATAGACATTTTGTGTCTGGCTAGGTGGAGTTGCTGCATAGGCGTCCTGGTTGTTATGGAATTACTGTCAACATCTAATGTCATGACACAGTAAATAAGCGTATTTCCCAAAATGTTAGCCTATCTGATAAGGACTGACCTCTCTGGATCAATTCGTTGACTAATGGCTTAATGGTTTTGGTCGAAGGCTATGATTTCTGAACCTTTTTGGACTAATTTCCAACACTTCTAAACACATCTCTGCTCAACGGAATATAAAGATAAACTTCCATCAAATGAGCATTGTCAACTTATCAATGAGTCAATGATATTTGCTCAGAAAAGATTACTGAAGCATCTGTAATCATTCTGACATTCCTGATTGAAAACAAGCTTGAGAGAGGTGTCTGTGTTTACCTTGAAGGTGTTGGCTTTGACACCTTTGGTTTTGAGGAGGTTAAAGTTGGCATTGAATGATTTGAGTTTGACAGGAAGCATCGGGAGTTTGACCAGTTTGTTCTCGGCCAGAGACAATTCCTCCAGCAGGGTTAGTTTAGAGAACGCCCCGTCTTCAATCTCTGAGATCATGTTCCCCGTCAGGTCGATCCTCTTGAGCGTCACTGTCGAAGAATGGAGAAAAAAAAATCAGTTGACGCAGCTGCAGCCATTTGATCTTTTGTTGTACCGTCAAATCAATAAGGGATGTTAACTTTTAATTGGTTAACCAATATTTTTATCCGGTTACACATTTCAGTTTTATTAAAAAAACCTGCTGTTTCTACCCTGAAGCTCGTTAAGACATCCGTCCAAATCTTTTATCTTATTGTCCCTCTGCAGACGATTGTCCGGCAAAAAGATGTCTTGCTCCCATTGAAAAAAAAAAAGTTATAAACCCCCCCAAAAAACGAATTCATTCGATCAAGACCCGATTGACAAAAACATCCTACATGGATCCTACACTATGCATAATGCATTTTAATCGTATTCTTTCGTTAGACCCTCTCTGCCGAGAAAACACCCACGTCTTTGAAACTCCACACCTCTAGTTTATAAAGCAATCGGTTATAAATTGGTATTTCCAAGATCAAGCTGCGATAACCCTGATGACACATGCTACAAGGGCTTTTTGTAAGTAATACAATTTCAATCAAGAAATATTTTATCATAAAAGCAGGCAAAGATAGACCAACCAGTCTCTTTGAGTCTCCTACAGCACGGCTGGACAAACTTGGTCCGAGCAAACAAAATATCTCGTGATGGTTGACGGTTTCCAGACTCACCGATATCGGCAAAATCTTTATTGCGGATCTTTTTGATCTTGTTGAAGCGGGCGTACAGGTACGCCGTCTCTTTAGGCAAAGTGGGGACGCTCGTTATGTCCGGAGAGACCTCCTCGCAGTACACTGAACCAGTCAGACACACACACAGCAGGCAGGTGGGCAGGTCTGCAACACAAAGGCACAATGCAAACATCAAGCCTTCTTCAGCATTTGACGTGACATGATTTGACCCTCTTCCCCTCCCTTATTCTGGTTCCTTTCACAACCTAAAGTGACAGGTATCCAGGCAGGGTATAAGTTCCTCGAATCCTACAGATGTGGTCTTTTATATTAACAACCACACTTTTTTAACCCACCAAACTATTGTGTTTGCTATTTTCCAACATGTGCTTCTGGGTCCAACCAAACCTTATTTTAACTTCTGCAGTTTTCCTCGTGTCTTTTTCCCAGACTTTCAAATCATTAGCACTCAAAAAGCGTCTCAAACAAAGTTGGCCAGCGGTTTTAAACTTCCCCTATTCAATTTAAAATTGGATCGTCCACAAGGTAAACATGAGTTTCTCTCACCAGAGGCGTCTCCTCCCGCTTCGATCGGGCTGTCATCAGGTTCATCGGCGAGCGGCAGCGCCCTCTGGAAGAGAAAACGTGGCCGGTTCACACAGCGGCCAGCTCGTTTGCAAGATCTCAAATATCTGTACTGTGCTCAGCTTCAGCGTAGAGTGTCTTTGTTTATACATGTCTCTGTTGTAGTGTCACAAACTGCACAGGTGTGTAATTGAGATCTAAATACAGGCAGAGTTTGAGGTGGGTGTGGTCTCACAAGTCGTAAAGGGGCCATTGGACCAATTTGGCGTTGTGGCTGCTGTGATTCTATTGCAAGATGGTCTCCATTAAGTCTGGTTAAGACTTAATTGTAAACGGTGAAGGTGATAATTAAGTGTCTGAATCATTGGACAACAAGAACTTCAGTCTGTTAGAGGAACTGTTTGATCTAATAGTTTAAGGCTAAGTGGGCATTTAGACCATAAACACCACTGTTTATAAAAACTGTGTGTGTGTGTGTGTGTGTGTGTGTGTGTGTGTGTGTGATACTGGAGTAATGTTGCTACAAGTGCAAAGATGTCACAAAAGTCACATTTCAGTCACGTATCATTGAGTTTAACAGCCACTAAGAACCCAAAAATTTCTGAACTCACACCGATAACGATCCCTTTAGCACTCGTTTACGCAATCTCCAGATTATCAGTAGAATTGCACAGTAATGTGTCAAAATCATCTTCCAGGAATGTGTGTGTGGAAATATTGGATTGGCTAATACCGCACATTGTAGTTGATGATTTATCAGTTCAGTGCTTTTGGCCGGAGCCTTTGCATCCATCTCCCCAGTGGTCCGTTGATGTGAACAAGGCTGCCATTTGTGACAGTTCTGCTGTCTGTCTGAACGCAAACTCCATTCAGTTCCCTCCATACCAACAAACCCACTGCGACTCCGAGGCTGAATGGTGCCGGCAGAGCTTTATAATTCACAGCGAGCTCCAACTCCCCACCGCTGTTACAGTGTTGAAGAAATACATATTTACTCTTGACTTTATGATTTCGATTGACAGTGTTCTTTCTGATCATCATCTCTTGTGGATGAGTAGCCATACCCGGTCTTTGCTTTCAGGGTTTTGTGTGTTCTTAGCCGCTGACAACCGCCTCTTGGGGGATGTGAGACCCTTTAAAAACCTCCATCAGCCCGAAGAGTTTTCAACATGTGGACAGTTCCCAAATCTTTTGGCTGTAGTAGTGGCTTGATAACTTAAGCTCACGACTCTGTGGGCTTATCTGTAAAGTTGCAAACCAGAGATCTAGGACTTCTAATGAAGGTTCTCGAAGGAATCCTGAAGGTTCCCGAAGGAATGCTGAAGGGTTCCTGAAGCAATCCTGAAGGATTCCCGAAGGAATTCCAAAGAAATCCTGAAGGGTTCCCGAACGAATTCCGAAGGAATCCCGAAGGGTTCCCGAAGGAATCCCGAAGGGTTCCCGAAGGAATCCCGAAGGGTTCCCGAAGGAATCCCATAGGGTTCCCGAAGGAATCCCGAAGGGTTCCCGAAGGAATCCCGAAGGGTTCCCGAAGGAATCCCGAAGGGTTCCCGAAGGAATCCCGAAGGGTTCCCGAAGGAATCCCATAGGGTTCCCGAAGGAATCCCGAAGGGTTCCCGAAGGAATCCCGAAGGGTTCCCGAAGGAATCCCGAAGGGTTCCCGAAGGAATCCCATAGGGTTCCCGAAGGAATCCCGAAGGGTTCCCGAAGGAATCCCGAAGGGTTCCCGAAGGAATCCCGAAGGGTTCCCGAAGGAATCCCGAAGGGTTCCCGAAGGAATCCTTCATCCCTGTGCATGTAATGGTCGGTCGGTTTGTCCTCCATCATCAAAGCCTGGGTTCAGCCCCCTCCACTGGCTGTAACCAATAAAAACCTATGATTCCATCCTCGACCCTGCGGCTCAATCAACCCCAGGTGAACTGAAGCAGCAGCAGAAGAGGTTATGAGGCTCGTCTGACAGGACTGATCCTGACAGTCTTGTATGAAGACCAGCTGGTCCCAGATTAAGAGTTGCTCATTTAAAGCAGAGTAGAATTATCAGAGTCACATTCACTTAAACCTTTTTCTTTCCCTCTTATGCTTCAGGATTGTCTGTGGGTTTTTTTGTGTTTCCTAAAGGATAAAGCAGACCAGACTTTGGGTTTTGGTTTGTCGAAATAGTTCTCGAAGAGGTTCGTGTGGCTAGTTGACGACTGGTGCGGTAGCTTAAGGGTTCTGTATCTGGTGGGAGAACAAGACACAGCTGTGTGTGTGTGTGTGTGTGAGAGAGAGAACTGAAAGCTGAATTAATTATCTGTTAGAGGATAGTGAAGTGAAGTACTGACAGTTTCTGTTAGCAAGTAGAAGACAAAATAATCAGCTCAATCATGAAATCTATTCTGAGCTCTGAGAATAAACTGCATGGGTCTTTGATTATAAACATTGCGAGCTATGACCTAATTTCCCCTGGAGGGTCAGTAAAGTCTAATTTTATATTTATATACTGTCCCTATTTTCTTCTGTATGAATTATTATCTCATTTTACTCTATTACCATCCTTCTCTATCTCATTAGAGAACATTGGAGCAGATTGTTTGGATTAAAGTTCTATACAAGGCATCTGAAATCCAGATGACAAATTACCTTTTTATTTTTTATGTCGGCGTCATTTAAAGAGAAACATATTTGCCGGAGAAGCGCGACACAAACAACGAAGTCCTTACCCTGGCCCTCCTCGATTTCAAATGGTCAAAGAAGTATCCGTTCGGCTCGCCGCCAGGTAGAGATCCCGGCATCGGCCGCGAGTCCTGGTCAAACCTCCTGGCCGAGGCTGCCACCAGCCACGGCACCAGCACCACGCAGGTGAACACGAAAGCCTTCATGCCTCAGTCTGAAGCGACGCCGACGCCTCAGCTCGTCTCTTGCGTCCTTGAAGTTTTGAGTCGGCAGCTGCTCTAAGCGACCAAAGCCCCTGTTGGGATGTGTCAAATGACTGTATTTAAAGGCTGAACCAGTAGCTTCCAGCAGACTCTTCAAGCAGATTTATAGAGCCGAGCACTTAACCCTTCAGTGACCACCCACCCATCCATCTGCAGAGAGAGAGAGAAAGAGAGAGAGAGAAAGAGAGAGAGAGAGAGAGAGAGAGAGGGGCACAGACAGGATTTACAGAAAAAGGCAGACACACCAAAAAGAGGCACGTATGGAAAAAGACAAAGAGTCGAAGAAAGAATAAAGTGTCCGTTTCTTTTTTTTTTCTCTTGTTAAACGTCCCCTTAAGTATGTTCAGGGGGGGAAAAAAGTGCCGAGACAGCAGAAAGTTGACAACCACAGTGTGAGTGTGTTTTGTCAGGAGGAATGTCTGTGGTCTCGGCCCGGCCACTCTGTAATGACTCGTAATAAGCAACCAATCTTTCATTAGGCTGGATTAGCGTCTCTCTCTCTCTCTCTCTCCACTGGCTCTGTTTCTCTCTCGGCCGATGGTCAGACAAACACATTTAGCGGCCGTCAGACCGACCCTGATTATAGGTTGGGTTTACTTTGGACCGGATAAGAGTCGAATCTGCTTTGCTCTCTGGACGCCGAAGGTGGATGGTACTCTGCTTTCGCCTCGTTTTAAATTATCAACCAATGAAGCTTGTTTTGGAAAATCAATTATAATTTTGTTCGCTATAACCGAGAGCTGCAGGAGTCCTAACTCGTAAATGAGTTGCAGCTATTTTGTTGTCCCGGCTTCCTCGTCTCAGTCGTTTTATGTAATAAAAATGTTCTTTGGTTAGATGTCTGAAGTAGTAGGTCTGTGGTTAACACGAGTTTAAGAGATTTACGTAGTAAATATTGTGAATTCTGAAACCTTTATGGGCCTTGAAAAAGGCGGTCGCTAACATCACGACGCTTGCTGATCCGTCTTCACCGCCTCGTCGTGAATACTCGCACTCACGCGGCCTAGCTTGTTTGTAGGCTAATGTTAGCTTTTTACTTTTTGACGACCGCATTCACGCTTCAAAACTATGCAGGTGTGGTCCCATGTGGGGATTATCTTGCTGTTTGTCACAGACCTTATTTCTGCGATAAAGTCAAACGCAATAGGACAATCCCATTGGCTTTATGACGAGGGAATTAGCGCAGCGCTAACGTCGGGTTGGTCGACAAAAATACGTCGTCAGGTCGGCGCTCTGATGACTGTACAATTGAAGTTATCATCAACAACTGAAGGAAACACTTGGTGACAGTGATTGCTGTAAAAATGGCCGCTTTGTGGGAGAAGTGTTCCTTTTTTGAATGGCAGGAAGAGGTGGTCCGAGTGAACTGCAACCAGATCAATGATCTCTGGAAAGACATTTTGAGAACATTTTGTACAAGTCAACCGTTGATCTCTTTAATCAATGCATCTCTATAGTTTAATCTGTATAAGTCCTCTACAGCCTCACGCTGTGAGAGAGTTATGGAGGGCAGTGGAGGCAATGACAATAAATAACAGCTGATATGATCGACACGTGAAAAAAAAAAAAAAGAATCAGAATCAGCATTACTGGAAAATGGAAAAAGAATAATTGCTATGGGAAATGTTTCCAAAGCAGAAAGGCCAATAGTTTCGAAGTAATAAAAAATGAAGCGACTGTACACTCAGTCTATTCAACAGCTGTTGAGGTCCAGCTGTTCTTGGGTTGATTTCAACCTCGCTCGTCAAATCAGAGAGACGTTCGGGCTTCCCCAGAGCACTTCTAAAATATTTGTTAGGTTTTTTTAGTTGTAGTTTAGGTGTTGTTCACAGACGTGGTGACATGACAAGAGACAGTGCTTCTCTATAAACAAGCAAAGCCAAAAGAGTGAAGACTGAGGTTCAGCAGTTAAATAGAAAACATGTGACTATTTCAGCCTGCGAGAGGAGAGGAAAAAGAAGGGGGCCCAGATATAAACATCCAAGCAACACGAGCCCGGACTGTTACAGGTGTGTTAGCAATTATGAACACCTTTAAACTTTTATAGCTCTGGGAAAAGGGCCAGCAACTTTTGGAGAATGTTTTTTTTTTTTTTCTGTCACTAATTTTCTAAACCAGAGTTTTTGACTGTCAGGGTGGTTTCATTGGTATTCCACTGCACAATAAAGCAAGTCGATGAGGAAATGCCACCCACAACAAGAAACAAAACACATTATTCATGTCACGTTGACTCGCTCAATATGTTTGTGAATGTGAGAGTTTTTTTTACAAGCTTGGAATTCTTTGTGTTTTTGTATCAAAACAGAGGACTGAATGAAAATTGCTCATTCAAGATGCAATTTACTCAAAGAAACGGAAGAAAAGTGCTAAATATCTGGAGATGAATACATGAGGTGATGCTCTTTTATAAATTATGCATTGCTTTCATTAATGTTAAATAGCTTGCAGCCTTCTTCCTCTTCACACATTTCTTTGAGGGATACATGCAGTAACTCAAACAACGTGGGGACCCTTTCATGACGACATCGCTCTTGTTGCGCTTTTTTTTTTTTTAATTTTTAAAGCATCGGTGTGTTTCAATAGAAGAAAAGTCTACAGTTTACAAAGCGATCGGCCCGCTGTGCATAGGTACGAAAGGCAGTGAGGGTTTGAACTTCTCGTTTGAAGATCTTCAACCCGCCACAGAAAACTCTGTCACTTTTTCTTGTGAACAACACCGTTTCTTGCTGTTTGTTCTTGTCATGTGTTTTTTGTCTGTTGTGCACTGTGAACCTCGTCTGTATGAGTCTGTTGTTGTCTATGGTGACAAATCCATCTCTCTGATTGGAGACCGATCAGAACAGGTAGAAACTCTTCATCCTAAAGACGTGAGCGACGTCGCAGCGTCAGAGCTCGTTAGTTTGAAGCACATCTTTGCCCTCGTTGCTTCAACGCTCCTGGAAGCTGCTCGTCAGAGATTCACCAGAAGAGCAGCTGGAGCGTCTCTCCACCAAGAAAACTCATGTTGTTTCAATCAGAAATAATGAGTCCGATAGCTTGTTACGAACTAATCACTCAAACCCAGTTTAATCCAGACATCCATCGTCTATAACTAGTCATAGTGTAATTATCTGACAAACCGGATTATTTTTTACTCCTTTTGTTGTGTCGGTTTATTTACTTTTTCCAGTTGGAAGAAGGAAATGAAAGAACTGTTTTATCTTTTGGTGATTGATCAGATGAAGCAGCACATTGGGGAACACAAGTACTGTCTCACATCAGTGTTTCTGTTACATTAGGACACTCTTCTACTTTCTAGTCTCGTCGTCCTCATACGTACAGCTTAAAGTTAATCTCTGAGGGCTTCACAGTCTGTACAACAATATATGCTCATCCTCTTGGGTATGGAGGTAGATTTGTGTCTTTTTTACCCAAACAAATTTTTTTTTTGAGAGCAAAGATTTTTGAATTGAGAGCAAAACTTTTTGATATAATTTACTTACAAACAAGAAATTTGCTCAGGTAAAAAAGACACAAATCTACCTTGTTTAACAAAAGAGACTCCACGACACCAACAACATGAACACAAAGAAGTGCTGCTACTTTTAAAATAATGTAGACAACAGAGCAATATGACGTCATCGTACCTCAGTGTCCTCAGTAACCTCCTGTTAGTGTGTGTGTGTGAGTGAGTCCACCAATAGAAACTCATTCAGCAGCGCAGGCCCCGCCCACTTGGAACTTTTTAGATTGAGGGCAATTTTTTTTAATTTTTTTTAAAAAATTTTTTAGAGAAAAAAAATAATTTGGAGATCAATATATATTTATTTTTTTTCGACCAAATTTTAGTTTTGAGTTTGTTTTTTTTTAGAGCGTTTGTTTTGTTTTTTTTTGGCAAATTTTTTTTTTTTTTTAAAGCAAATTTTAGTTTTGAACGTATTTTTTAATTTGATAGGTTTTTTTTTTGTTTTTTTTTTTTGAGCAAAGATTTAAAGATAATTTAAAAAAGACACAAATCTACCTTCATACTTGGGCCAGTTCGCATTATGCTGCACACGAAGAAAACTTGTTTACGCTATTGGAGAAAATTTGAGTCTTAAAAGTGCTAAACAGGAAACATATAAAAGCAGTTGATTTGTTCCAGCGTTGTGATCACTGACGTTGCAACACTTCTCTCTCATGTCACCACGCTCATCAAAACACTTTATTCTGGTTTGTTTCTTCTGACGGTTCGATGAGTTTCAGGGTGACGGGTGTAAGTGAGCGGTACGTAGCGGCAGACTGAAGCCAGGCGAGACAAAACAACACACAGCACGCCACACACATACACACCATTTGACTGCAGAGTAGCTCTTGATGGACCACCTGGCGAGGCATTAAACTACCTCGGTCTGCATGGGTCTGGGTCTGGCTGACACTTGTGATGTGATGTACTGACTACTAAAAAAAGTATTAAACTACTTTCTTCAATTCCCTACACATCACATACTGCAGCTCTACTCTTTTCCACCTCTTTTTTTCCCCTTCCGCTTTATCTCTTGGACGTTAAACTCTACTCTTTCGTCCAATTTAGTGTAGTAGAAGTGAGTCTTTTTCCTGATGCGGCGCTTTGGCTCAGATGCTCGCTTTCAGCCGTGGAATTCAGTCCCAGAGGATCCGAAGACGACCTGATGATTCAAGCAGAACAACTGTAGCCTCCACTTGGAGACCACTACTTTGTTTTGTTTTTTAAGAAACAGATTAGCTTTCAATTCAAACAACATTTCCATGTAATTTTTCCGGAGCGCAGCTGCTAAAGATGAGGCTGTGTTGTTTTTCTGGACATCATAATGAATTATGACTCTGGTTTAGTAGATGTAACTTATAAATATCAGACTAGAACCATCTTAGAAGTAGGGGGATTCGAACTATACATGCTTAGGTTTTGTACTCGGACCATATTTAAATCAGCTCATTGCTTTGACTGCTTGGTGTCTATTGTCTGTTTTGAAGTCTATTGTGGAGCTGCTGCTGGAAACAGGATGGTTCCTGTTGTTGGAGCCAGGTGCTGAGCAGATGTCAGGGATACATGAAGAGGAAGGCCCCAATTTAGAGGCTGTTTGCACGTACGGGCCCTGTCATGCTACACGAGTTGTTCTCTGCAAGACATCTGATGGATCTCTGTGAGGTTGAAACCAGTGTGGGTACAGGATTGATCAATGTCAGGCCTGGACTGGAGCATGTTTTCAATACCTCGCAATGCGTTTGATACAACTGTGAAGTAAATCAACATACAACAATACAATATTCCTGTTTTCTTGGGTTGTATGCTACGCTCAAGACCTTAATTTACCTCCAGGAGTCAGTTGCTCCTTCTTTGTCTTTGCATCCAGGCCAAAGGGAGTCCTCAGGGTCGACATCTAGTTCGGTTCACCTCTGGTTAGTTCACGCTTTCCACTTCTCAGAATTCATCAAGAGCCGTCGACTTCAGCTGCGGTAAATTACAGAGGATCTTTGGTTCATATCATGTTCTGGACATCTCGGGATCTGCTGTTTTGTGTGTTAGCTGCTCACTGTTTATTATTGGAGTCCTTCATGGTTCACTGAGCCTGGGAGCTCTTATCCCAGCATGAGATCTACTGTCGGCTCTCTACGCCAACACAACGGGAGGAGGGTCTTTCAGTGGATCAGAGGTTAGTGCGATGGGCGGCCAAGTCTTTGGTCTGTGGTTGTTGTTGTTGGTTGGTAGATCTAAAGAACCTGAATGTTCATATACTCAAATCCAAATTCCAACTTTAACTCAAATTGGCAAACCGCTTGGTCAGAATAAACCCTCATTGGTCCTCTTTTGAACTTCCTTTAAACGCTGTTTGTCCACCTCTCAAAAGGTGTTTAAGCAGATCCCCCGGGGTGTTCATGTGTTTTTGTTCGGTTAATAGGCTCTCACACTTGTAACTCTTAGGCTAGTGGCGTCGTTTTTTTTCCAGGAACGTGGTTTGTTCATGTGAGCGGAGAACAGTCGTTTACCTCCAACACCTCGGTTGTGCCGGGCAGACGGCAGAGGTGATAATCAAACCCTCAGAAGTCTGACATACAGGAGAGAGGTGGTTTAATGAAACCCAATGAAACCTCTCACATGGAGCTCCTTCTCTTATCTACAGTGTTTCATGCTGGACATAAAGGTGCCGCTCAGGTGCTTCAGAGATCAGGGCTCATATTTATCAAATATTATCGTTCCTGTAGTTATCCGCACATAGCCTCACTAGTTAACCTAAACGAATCCAGTCACGTTCCTGTAGCAACCAGCATATGAAGATAGATTTGTGTCTTTTTGACCCGAGCAAATGTCTAGTTTGTGAGTAAATTATCTCCAAATCTTTACTCTCAATTAAAAAAATTGCTCTTAAAAAAACGCTCTCCAAAAGAAAGCGTTTTAATACTAAAATTTGCTCTCAAAAAAAGCAATTAGCTCAAAAAAAAAGAAACAAAAAAAAAAAAAGAAACAAAAAAAAAATCACACTCAAAAAAAAGCTCTCAAAACTAAAATTCGCTCTAAAAAAAAATTGCTCTTAAAAAAAAATAAAAAAATTTTTTTAGAGCACATTTTTGTTTTGAGAGCGTTTTTTTTTTTTTTAGAGTGATTTTTTTTTTAAAATTTTTTTTAAATTTTTAGATTAATTTTTTTTTGAGCGATTTTTATTTTTTTATTTTTTGGGGAGCAAATTTTTTTTGGAAAGCAAATTTCTTTTGGAGAGCAATTTTTTTTTAATTGAGAGCAAAGATTTGGAGATAATTTACTTACAAACAAGAAATTTGCTCGGGTCGAAAAGAAAACAAAATCTACCTTCATACCAGCACATATAGCCTCACTAGCTAACCTAAACTTTTAAACTTTTTTAAACATCAACAACTATTTCTGCGTTATACTTGTTGTGTGAATACCACAAACGTGTGAACATCGAGCGCCCCGTGTCTGGGTTCATGATATTATCCGTAGTCGCTCACGGCTCCGACTCCTCCAGGACGAGTGTCTGAATGAAGCCGCTACTTCAGGCGGACCGGCGGCCATGTTGAATTCAGCTACGGCAGGACGGCGGTGACGACGGGCGGAGCCACTGATTTGTTCGACAGAAAATACATTCACGAGCTAAATAACAGACTTTTACATTCTTGAGATTTTGCAAATAAAACAAGTGCTTTTGATCAAATACATCATCGTATCGCCGCCTCGGTGCCGAGTTGCGTCGGCAGCGTTGGTGTCTTGATGGTGGTCTCCGTCTGTTGGTACTGGACACGAGACCGGCTCTGATTGGACTGTCAGCTGAGACGCGACAGTTTGGACTAAACCAGTACGAGACATATGGAGATTATTACCGGCTGACTGGGTTCCAGTGTGCGGTGGTATTGGACAGTTGTTCTCTGTTCTCTGATGACTCCTGGATTTGTTATCCCAGCATTCCTGGCCTTTTTTTTTTCTCCTTCTCCCAGACAGCTTAACATTGGCTCAGAAGGGATTCAATGCCAAATCTGTTGAAATTCTAAATATCAGCCGTTGTGGATATTACAGCGACCCCCACTGGTGTTTTTGAGGTTTCATTGTCTGTCCCAGATGAGCATTGAGCGTCCTTCTGGCAGCTTGAAGGCACTTTGTGTGAGGAGCTCAGTCATCATGTGTTTAAGATGAGATAAGATAATCATGTATTAGTCAGCAGAGTGCATGAAAACAAACAAATGCCTTTAAATAGGAGTTCTTAACTTTTCTTTAACATTTAAAGAATATCAATTAAGGATTCATCTGATCTTGAATCTTTATATTTGTACGTACCCTAACATACAGAGTGAATATTTCTCCTGTCATTTGTCTTCAGTCTGTCAATATCAGTGAACGCTCATCACCTCAAACGCTGCAGATTACGCTTTGTCTCGTCTCTACAGCTCGTTGTCTGTGCGCCTCATTAAAACTAATGAGAACAAGTGCAGTTTGATGGAACTGTGTGTGTGTGTGTGTGTGTGTCCGTGTGTGTGTGGTTGTTTTGGACAGTTCACTGGATTTGTTATCCAGACATTCCGGCTGTTTGATTACGACTTCTGTCTTCAACGTCGCCTTCATGCAAACAACAAATACAATCGTGCAAAAATGTTTGTCCGTCTCCTCTTGAGAACGAACATGTTGTGCGTTTGTGTGCGTTTAACAACAGCTCCCCTGCAGTCCGACTGTAAGCCCGAGTCTCCAAACACAAAGGCCTTGTTCAATGTTTCATCATCTCTTGTTGCCAAACTATTTATTTTCCACCTCTAAACTCCAGTCAGCGCTTTCTTCAGTCCTCACGGATCCTGAAAGTCTAGACCGTTCATGACTGATTCAAAGATAATGTCTGATTCCATATGTTATTGTTTTCAGTGTTGACCAGAGCCGTATATATTCGCTCCCTTTCTGGCAACCGGTCGTCCTCTCCGTAGTCTTTTTAAATGCTTTGCTGGATGTTTGAGCGGTCGACCGACAGAGATCTTTCCACTGAAGTTATTCTGGCCTTTCTGTGACATTTCAAGATGGCCGTAAAACATTCTCAGTGCTGCTTTTTGCTTTTGAAGCTTTTAAAATGTAATCTTTGTCTCAGAATTTGGAAGCACATTAATCACGCAGCCCAAGAAAGTCATGCAAGTCATCTTATTCTAGGATGATTCGATATTATCTCTTCAATGAGCATTTATATAAAGCCTACTGCTTTGCCTCCACTCTCTTCTGGACCAGTTCCTTTTCGCTTTAGTTTCCATTTCCATCTTCTGAGGCTGCACTTCGTTTAAATGTAATATTGTAGAATTTAACTTTTTGGCCAGAAACTTGAATCAATACAGTTGTTTTGAAGGAAATGTTTTCCCAACAATATGAAAGAGAGATGAGAGAAAATAACCAATATTTATGGCGAGAATAAAGTAAAAAGATATATAAAAGAATTTTTCGGATAGGCTTACATTTTCTATTGCAGACGGGTGCGTTTTGGCTCTGTAATGCACATCGTTTCAGAGAGGTACTCGGAATATTAATGCTTAATCAAGTCAGGTTTTGAAACACTGTTTTCTTGCTTACAGGCATCTCTATATTATTATTCCTTTAATCAAACTATTGTCTCTCATCCATTTGAGTCATTTAAGGTTTACTGTATGCTTTGAATCCTCATTGTTAGTTTAAATATTACATTTTATCACTTTTTACTGTTTACACACACATTTCATACAATGTTTGCTCATGAACATTTGGTTTAAAGTCATAAAAGTCTTGGAAATTTGGTTAAAAGTTGTGGAAATTTGGTTAAAAGTTGTGGAAATTTGATTAAAAGTTGTGGAAATTTGGTAAAAAGTTGTGGAAATTTGGTAAAAAGTTGTGGAAATTTGGTAAAAAGTCGTGGAAATTTGGTTAAAAAGTCGTGGAAATTTGGTTAAAAAGTTGTGGAAATTTTGTTAAAAAGTTGTGGAAATTTGGTTAAAAAGTTGTGGAAATTTGGTTAAAAAGTTGTGGAAATTTGGTTAAAAAGTTGTGGAAATTTGGTTAAAAGTTGTGGAAATTTGGTTAAAAGTCGTGGAAACCCGTTGGTCACAATGTGTGTGTGAACTCTGGACTTAACTGTTGAGAATTGGCACAAAGAATTAACCAATTCTCCAAATAGTTACTGATTTAGTTTTCCATTGATTAATCAGCTATTGCTCCAGCGCTGCTGTGCTCGACGTTGTTTCTTTTGTCTCTCTTAATGTCGCCTCGGCTCTTTTTGAGCCTGTAGAAACGGTTCAGTGTTCACATTTCTTTTGGGTGGATGAAGCTCTCTGAACAGTAGCCGCTACGTCTCCTGCCGGCTGCCGTTACAGTTCATCTACATTATTGTTTGCGGTTGAAGTCGATGCCTTTTTCATGTGTCTGTGGAGGCAGGGGAATTCTGGGAAGTTCCCATGTTAATGTAATTATGTCTGTTTTAAAAGGACGCTGTGGTCGTGGACGTTTCCCTCTGCGCTAATTGTGATGAGGAGAACACGCAGAAGACTCCATCTGGATAAAATCTCTCTTTTACTGGACGCCCTTCAAAAGCTCCTTCAGATCGCCGCTGGCTGGAACAGCGTCGTCTGTGATTCGGGCGACGACCGCCCGTCTGTCTTTGCGTCTTTAAATAACGCGACAGCATGCACTTAACACACATTTTCATGCAGTTTTGTCCATAAAGTTAACACCAGAAGCCTCAGTTTTATGCACTTACTGTTACTTGTAGTGCACGAGAGCACACATGAGCTTATTTTATGCTTAATTTACTTAATATGGTAATGGTCGTTGGCACCGCTGAGTCGCCAGCAGCAGAAGCTTGTAGTTATGTGTTTATGACCAAGATGGACGTTGTGCAGACACTGTTATTGATGTTGTTGTTGTGTGACCATGTTTGTGTGATACAGCCAACTTCAGTAAGTGACTCATTTGTTGCTTGGTGCAATAATTAGGTGAGTTTAAGCAGATGAACGCTGCTGTGATGACTGACAGTGTGTCAACGCCAATATATTCAACATTCAGAGCATTTATATAGCAGTAAACAACTAGTTTGTATAATTTAATTCATCTCCTGGTGCAATAAACAGTACTTTTAAGTACTTTTATACACTTAATATTCTTCTTACTGTTCATTTTTAATTTAGTTTTATTACCATTCTATTAATTTATATTGATTTTTATCTTTATTTACTTGTGAGCAGTGCTGCTTTAATCCTGTAATTTCCACTGAGGGACTAATAAAGGATTATCTTATCTCTTATCTTAAATCTATAGTGGAGAAAAATGTATTTGGATTAATAAATCTATTGGTAAAATAGTTGATTAATCAAAACAATCTGTCTTGATTGGCAACCCTAAAAGCTTCCAATCAACTTGTGAAGGAACAGATTTTTTTTTAGCTCACAAATGGTTTTATTTTTCACTTTCCTACTACTTTTGATGCTGCAGTTACATCTTGACTAAGTTTCTCACACACACACACACTAACACACACACACACACACACACACACACACACACACACACACACACACACACACACACACACACACATTAATCATAGGGCAGGTTTTTCCACTCCAGAGCCAGACAGCCGTTGGCTCGTCGTCCTCATTTTTCATGTCAGTCTTTTCCCCTCAGAAAGCATCGCCGCTGGGATTCTCCCTCGTGAACAAACAGGCCTTTCAGTCTTTTGCCTCTAAACATTTTTAATTTCATTGGCCTCATTTAGCCTCGGCGCTGCTCTGGATGAGTTGCTGGTGTTTGTTTCACTTGTGTGTGTGTGTTTTTGGACAGTGAAGGTGTGTTGACTGAGCGCTGACGGACTAAATGTCCAATTTGCTTCAGCGTTTCAGAGCGCTCTGCTGGGATTTTGGCATCCTGAAGCGTGTGATTTCAGCTTTGAAAGCTGTCTGCCGCAGTGTGAGGAGACTTTGTACCTCATTAGTAGTTTGGTTTTGTTTGCAATAACACGGCAGCATTCGCTGCGCACCGAAGAACCTCCACGCTGTGCCGGTTGAGATCTTCAGCTCATGCCACATGATGCCACCGGGGGCAGCGTCCACATGGAGGGTCTGCACTTGGTTATTGTTGCAACATTGTGAGTTTAAGTAAGAAAACTACTTGTTCAGGGTTTAAAATATGTGTGACTTAAAATACGGATGTACTGTCATTGATGCTGTGTTTCATCGTCAGTAAAAATATCTCAACTTATACCCAGGTATAAAGAAACCTGTGGGTCTGAAAGTGGATGAGCCTCAGACTTGCATTCTTCCTCATGGCCATCAGGGGGCGACTGTAAGAAAGTGACTCAGTAAACACGGTTCTTTCTGTAAATCTCCTCAGTTTCAGGTTAGCTTTGTGTTTATTGTAATAGCCCTGAAGGCTAGTGAAGGGTTTCACATGATCTCTCCCTCACTGTGTGTTGTTAAAGCTGAGAACGCCATCCTGACCCACTGCAAGTAAACACTGTTTGCTCCGGCAGCATGTTTTGCCGTAGTTGGTACCGTTAGCGTAGCGCTGTCGGGCCTTGAGTCACCGAGAGCCAGTCGACACGCTCCTTGGAAAGCCATCGTGTGGAGTCGTGGCGGCAAACTGGTTTGGAATCAAGCTTTTAAAAATTCACTGGTCACTCGCGCTGATCAACACGGCTCAGCCGGCGGCCATGTTGCTCCACCCACAGACCGCATACAAGACGTGGACGAGTTTTTGGCCGTCTGCATCGTTTTTTTTGCAATCAGTGAACAGTGAACCCTAAAGCGTCCCCTGCTCGAGAGATTAACACCACTAACTCATGTGTACAATGTAAGGGAATAAACCCAGAGAGAAGTAGAGTCATTTCCTAATAGACTTCTATACAACCACACGTCTTTTTCAGCGTTGGCGTCACAGCAACATTTGTATTTTTATATCGTCTTTGTTCTGATGGTTTGCTCGTTGAGATCGTCTTGATATCCCAGTAAGACAAAACAAACGTTGGTATTTAATCTTCTCTGCAGAGAAGGAACGCTTCTGTGTCTTTTTAACGGGAAGTTTAAGATATCAGTCAGAGATTTAAGGGATCTTAAGTTGTTAAGTCTTTTTTTAAAGGCTTTGAAAAGAAAATTCTCACATATTTCTTCCGAGGAAGTTAATGAGACGTTGAGGTCGAGTGATATTTCAGTAGCCTTGGAATCATTAGTGATTGATGTTTTGTTTTCTTCGAGCGTCCAATCAGAAGAGCGGCTGTGAGCGAGGCCCTCGCCGCCTAATGACTCTACCATTGCCCGCTTTGTCCTCGGTTTATTCTCTGGAAACCTGAGCTCCCTCTTTGCCTCCTCTGCCTCCTTCGTTGGCCTCTCACCAGCTTTCTTCCAGCTAATCAAGGTCCTTCGCCGCGTCGGCCCGAAGACAAACACGTCAAAGTTTACATTTTTGAAATGGAAAACCACCAAAATCCCCAAAGGTTTTCTCCCGACGCGTCTTTTGATGGAAAACATCTCTGACACTCTTGGGCTTCAGATGCCTAATTATCATCAAAACCTCCAGTTCAGCTGGATTTAGTCTCATTTAGCTCCGAGCCAAGTTCGAAGAATTCAACCCCGTCGACTGTCGGCGTGAAGTCTATTCATGGTGACACGTCGGATTGGATTATGAGCTCCTCTCGCCTCAGGTCCGACACTAATCTGAGTTTAAAGAGTACCCGGATTATAAATACAGGTTTTAAAAAGTTTAAACTCAACAGTTATTTTTCTCCCGAGATATCTGAAAGGCAATGGAACTATAAAAGTTATAAGATGTATGACGTTATTGTTATTGCAGTCGTGGTGTTATAGGTAAGAGAGGCTGAAGAAAGAGGAAAGGATACGAGAAAGTGATTTTAATTTGTTGGTTTTAGATTTAAATTATTTGAACGGCAACGGCGGCTGATTTATATTCCCAGGCTGTTAAACGGTCTACTAAGTAGACACTTTCCTGAGAAGGCGCGTTAACTTAAAGCACACATCACATCACAGATTTACAGTTTTTACCCCCCAAAGGTATAAAGCAGCGATTCACCTGAAATAACTCATGGAGGCCTGATGAAAAGAAGTCGGCTCAAACAGGAAAAGGAGGGAAAACCGACTGATACTGGTGGCTGTGGGAGTGTTGAATCACCAGAATAACACAGAATTAGGTAAATAAATACATCTGTAGATGACAGAAGCATCCCAAATGTGATTCATGTCGTTGCATTTGAGGAACGACTCTTCAAATAGTGGATTCACAGAAAAAGAGCTGATCATAATCCACTTATATCAAGTAAAAACATCACACAGGAACAGTTGGTGATACTAATCCAGCCAGTCAGTGTGAACTTTAATCTGACTTCACCTCTAAAACAGCCGCTGAGTCTGAAGTGGTTTTCTTCATGTGCCTCCACCCCATCGAGCCGTTTGTCTCGTAAAGATGTCGCCCCGCCGTCACAAAGCGCTGCTCGGATTAACACCCACAAATGACCTAATCCTGGTGCTCTTTAAACTCAGATTAGTGTCAGATTTGACGCCAGAGGAGTTCATAATCCAGTCTGTGTGTGATTACAATGTGATTTAACATTGTGACAAGTCAATGTGATCTAACGGTCCATCACCTGCTGAGGTGTTTTGGAAAATCCCCTGAAGCCTCTTTATTTATGGGAAACCCCGTATAACTGGGTCATGTGACAAGTTCCTGGCGACGGCACAGTGTCGTGCAAATCCAGACAAACTTCATTTGATGAGATGTCTCTCTGGAGGCCTTTCAGAAAGGGACGGACCTTTTCCAGCTGCTTGACACTCTTGCTTCATACTTTTGAAGGAGGCGGCAACTACAACTGCAACTGCATCAGGACGTAATCAACGTGCAGAGCGTCTGCTCATCGCTGATGTTTCTGACTTAACTGTTTGTGACTTAACTGTTTCTGACTTAACTGTTTGTGACTTCTGCCGGATGAAAAGCTGGTAAAGAAGTGGAGGAAAAACTAAAATCACTTTTCGTTTAGTTTAGAGAGCGTTTTTTTAATAGCCAAATTTTTTTTGTGTTTTTTTTGAGCTAATTTTAATTTTGAGAGCGTTTTTTTTGGGGGGGGGGATTTTAGTTTGAAGAGCGTTTTTTCTAGCAATTTTTTTCAGTGTTTTTTTTAGAGCAAATGTGAGTTTTGAGAGCGTATTTTTTTTTTTTTTTTGAGAGCCTTTTTTAGGCTTTTTTGCAAATTTTTGTTTTGAAATGTTTGTTTTTTTAGGGGTTTTTGGTGTTTTTAGAGCATTTTTTTGTTTTGAGAGTGTATTTCTTTTCTTTTTTAGCATTTTTTTTAATGGTTTTTTTCCATAGGAATTTTTTTAGTGTTTTTTTTAGAGCAAATTTTAGTTTTGAGAGCAATTTTTTTATTTTTTTAAATTTTTTATAGCAATTTATTTTAGAGTGTTTTTAGAGTGCCAAAAGCTGCAGTTTAATAAATGACCACTTCTGACTCGTCTGCTGTAAAGCTCTGGAGGGAGTTGAGAGATGACAAAGAGTAAAGGAGAAGATGGAGAGGAGGAAAAGCAGAGGATGAAAAGAGGTGAAAGCCCTGAAGTTAGGACCATTTTCTCTGTGTGTGTGTGTGTGTGTGTGTGTGTGTGTGTGTGTGTGTGTGTGTGTGTGTGTGTGTGTGTGTGTGTGTGTGTGTGTGTGTGTGTGTGTGTGTGTGTGTGTGTGTGTGTGTGTGTGTGTGTGTGGCTGTGAGACGTGGCAGAACGAGGCCTGGCCAACCGGCAGATCTGTTCCATATGTTTCCTGGAGAAAGAGAGAGAGACAGGCAGCTCTCCTCTCTCCTCCACCCGCAGCACAACAAGTCTTCGTTTAGAAAAGACAAAACAGTTGAGAAATAAACTCTCCTGCAGCACGACGTCGTCTTCGTCATTGTCTTCCTCGTGCTGTCCCGTTCTGCCGCTCGCTCTCGTTTTCTGCCGACGTGGATATGAGTCTCAAGGTGAAGATGTATCTGAGGAAGGCAGCTGGCAGGTGTTGGGTTTCTGGGAGTCAGCAGGGAGCTGGCTGCTGTTTGACAGGAGGCCTCCCAGACAGACGGAGAGGGCAAAGAAAACACACACACACACACACACACACACACACACACACACACACACACACACACACACACACACACAGGTGTGTGTCACGGTTCCATCACATTCATCATTCCTGTGTGTGTATTTTAAAAGTTTGAATTGTTTTCTGTGTCCGGCATCAAAGATCAGCCCCTCCCCACAAATTACACAATGAATATAAAATGTGTATACAATATATAAATATATATATAAACCCAACCTGGTGGCCGGCTTCATTCCCTGGACGTCACATTAATGAAGTGGTAATACTTCATTCAGCCCAAAGTGTTAACCTAGAGATCGACCCATTACCCTTTTTATGGTGCAAGTAACCATATATGGTCGTTTTCCTCCCAAAGTATTTTAATGAGTTCCCTATAAAGAGTTTAACTCAACGTTGTTTTATAAACTATCGCTCCGATCCGATAGCTGCGGATGATAATACTAATAATAATCTAAATAACTGTTAAAGAAGTGCACTCGTACTTCCAGACCGAGAGAAGCAAAGAGCCATAAAATCAAGTTTTACACATTTATTGTTTTTTCAGACAGCAATCCTCCACTTTATGAAAAACCCTTTGTCTTTACGTTTATACATTTACTTTACACGTTATTCTGGTGATAGGGGAAGAAAATCTGGACTAAAACTTTGTGAACAGCTGATTTTACAGGAAGCAGACACAAGTACTCTCGTCCCATACGACCCGTTTTCATGACTCTCTTCATGTTGGACGGTTTAGCTGATAGATGGATGACAATCATACTGTTGATTTATAAAAAATGATGCCCCTTTGGTCTGTTAAAACTCAATAAAACTTAGCACTTAAATTCACGGTTGACTGCCCTTAATGTAAGTTTTGGATAAAAGCGTCAGCTAAATGAAATGTACAATAAAGACGCTTAACATACATGTACATATAAAAGCTAAACCCTACAAATATTCATTATCAAGTAGTACGATAAGATGTTGAGCTCAAGCTTCTGACTCAAGTTTTACTGTTTTTTATTGATGAATCTGAGTCGTGTGTGGCATCTCGTCAAAAAAGGAACTTTTTTTTTTTATCAGGCGCTTCTGCAATTTTGTGTAAATTCTGTCGTAAGCGACACTTTTCCTCGTGTCCTTCAGCCGTATGAGAGACCTTTTCAATGTAATGCTGCGTCGTGTGTTTTCTGATGTTTGTTTCTGATCAAATGATTCATTAAGTATCAGTTATAACACTTTAAATCAACAATCTAACAATAATAACGTAACAATATTTTCCAATTAAAATTCAATAGAGCAAACCTCCGTCAGCTGATGAGGACTGTGTAATACGGTTGAAAGCTCTGGAAAAGTCTTCTTACGGGACTGAAAGTTGTCTTCAATTAAATAAATACATTTACTTTACAGTTTTCGAGGGCGTTACAGGACTGGAAAACATCCAAAACTTCTGCCATCTTTGTTCATTAAAGCCCTTAGAGATGAGTCTGAAGGTCTTTGGCTTGAATAGTCGCTGTACGTACCATATTTTGGAGACTGTACCAGAACTTTCACTATTTTCTTAATGAAATTGCTCTTTCTGCAAACTCTGATGCTAAAAAAAAATAAAATCACTTTTCGTTTAGTCGTTCGTTTAGCGTTTTTTTAATTTTTAATTTTAGAGGGTTTTTTTTTTTTTTTAGAGCAAATTTTAGTTTCAAGTGTTTTTTGTTTTTGTTTTTTTTTAGAGCTTTTTTTATAACAATTTCTTTTAGTGTTTTTCTAGAGCAAATTTTAGTTTTGAGAGCGTTTTTTTTTTAGGGCTTTTTTTTGTGTGCAAATTTTAGTTTTTAATTTTTGTGTTGTTTTTTTTAGCATTTTCTTTGAGCATTTAAAACAAAAATTGGGGCTTTTTTTAATAGGATTTATTTTTTTTTCGTGGTTTTTATTTTTTTTTATTTTTTTATTTTTTTAGAGCAATTTTTTTTTGAATGTTTTTAGAGTGCCAAAAGCTGCAGTTTAATAAATGACCACTTGAGGGCAAATCTCATAGACCCTCGTGTTACAACGGCCTCACCTTCGTGTTGCTGGGTTGACGGCCTGCTATGAAAACCTGCTAGGTCTCTGTAGCATCCACCTCTTTGCCCATTTGTTTAGAGTTCGGCTGTGTCGTCACTGCCCAGATGGCCACGCCCTAAAACACCCACTTTAACGCATCACAACTCTTCAGAGACCTTTGCATGATGTCACAGAAACCACACTCATAGTTTAAACAGTCTATGGTCCGGCTACTACAGAGGTTCTGACTGTAGAAGTAGACAAGAGAACTCCCTTCAACTCTTTAGTGCGCAGTGACACCTGCTGGTTGGTGAAGGAACTGCTGGTTCAGCAGCCTCCGAACCAGTGAAACCACCACTGGTCCCAGTAAAGGCGTTGAGCTGGATGTAGTGAGGGATTTGTTGGTCTGGAAAATATCCAGGAATATGGTATTATACCATTACTGTTATTATTATTAGTGTTAGTAGTATTTATGTTGTTTTGTGTTTGTTACAATGAAACTTAAAGGAGTGAGACTATTTAAAAAAAAACACATTTAACGATAATGTTTTTTTAAAAAGCATGTCAGTTTAAATGTTCGCGATAACATTTAATTCACATTTAACTCACACAAGATCTATAGGTTCTGGACCTTTTAACTTACACAAGATCTATACGTTTTGTTCCTTTTTAAATTACACAAGATCTATAAGTTCTAGACCTTTAACTTACACAAGATCTTTGGGTTCTGGACCTTTAACTTGCACAAGATCTATAAGTTCTGCATCTTTAAATTACACAAGATCTATAGGTTCTGGACCTTTAACTTACACAAGATATATAGGTTCTGGACCTTTTAACCTACACAAGATCTATAAGTTCTGCATCTTTAAATTACACAAGATCTATAAGTTCTGCATCTTTAACTCAAACAAGATCTGTAGGTTCTGTACTGTTGGCCGGACGGTACAAGGCATTTGAAGATGTATTCTTGGGCTCTGAGAACTTTTGATGAACATATTTCACAATGTGTTTGTTGTTTCATAGATGACTATTGTTGACTCGGTTATTTGTAACCATGAATCTATAAAACTGTGCAGCTCTAAGAACACAACACACACACACACACACACACACACACACACACACACACACACACACACACACACAACTCTTTCTGTCTGTTTGAGGCTCAGAGTGGTCAAACACTATTTGGCCTTTTTATAATCAGTCACATCAGACGCATTGATCTTTGAAGATACTTTATTTTATCCAAGCTTCGTCTCACATGAGTCAAATTTAATCAAATAGCCTTCAATCACAAGATATGACAAAAGTAGCTCAAATAACACAATCAAAAGTTAACTTTCCAACTCAAACCCACTTTCAATTTGACAAAAAGCAACAATATACATGGGGAGGTGTTCCAGGTGTATTTAAAGGCAAACTAAATAAATATAGCACCATGTTTAGAGGAGAGAGCACTGGAGATGCTCCTGGGCTTTTCATTACCTGCTTATAATTATTAATAGTTCACTTGGTTGCTATAGTTCAACAAAACAAAGTCCTGTTTTGAGTTTATATCAAGAACAATGTATAACAGTCTGACATGTAGCTTACAGCTTCTAAATAAAGACACTACAGACATGCAGGGAGATAGTATATAAAACAACCACATAAAGACAAACACGAGGCTTTAAAATGACTTATTGCACTAAATCATGCCGGCGCCATTTATTGACTGTACAGACTTCTGCTGGGAGGGAAACATGTTTTAAAGAAAGTGGTTTTAGGATGCTGTGAAGTCACAACGCTGGCCATTTAGCGACTCTTTTATTGATAATTACTGTCTCAACTTTTAAAAAAAAGGCAAATATAATATGTAATAAAATGAATTGTGTTTATTGTTGCACAATCTCTTTGATGGATTTCTTTATTTTAAACTACAAACAATCTCTTTTGGTTAAAAAAAAAAGGCATTGGCATGTCATTTTACTGGAATCAGGTCATTTGGTGGTGTTGTTCAAAAGGTGACCAGCAGGAGGCGCTTTACACCGGGGGAAAGTTTCCACAGCAAAAAGCTAAGAAACAAGCTCACAGAAGGAAGCAGGACCCTTGACCTTCACTAGGACCTACAGATGTTCATGTCATCATGTCCTCCCCCTGCATGCTGCCCCTCAGCACCAACATCCCCACTAGAGATCATTGTACCTGCATTCAACATGTGCTACACTTTCTAATATACATCAATATAATGTCAGTTCTCTCATTTCCCGGAATCCAGTTATATTTTCGTTTTTATCTAGAATTATGTTCAACTCCTTCCCGATATACCGTAACGAGGACGTTGGCAGTTCTTCTTCGTCTTCCGCTCCCTACTTCCTGAAGTTCCCCAGCTGAACGCCCCTCCGTCCGGTCACGCAGCGGAAGGTGGCCGGCTGGATGTCCCAGTATTTCACCGGGTTGGCGAACAGGCTGATGCCCGTGTACAGGTTCTTCTTCCCGCTGTGCGGGACGGGGCAGAAGTCGTTGACTCCCACACTGCTGATTTTGTTGCCGTGGAGGTAAATCACCTGAACAAACAAAGTGGATTCGTTTTTAACGAGTAGTTTTTTGTTTTTTTTACTGCTTTGTCGGTAAACAGCCGTGACTGAGAGTCCTGCTGTGGAAACTCAGGATCACAACCTTCGGACCGGGAAAGTAAGTCGGAAAGTTGGGCATCGTTTCAGGCCTCCGGGCGGCTGAGTTGAAGGAAACTGATTTATTTGAGATGGCTAACAACTTCCTTCCATTACTCATGTGACAACACCGGAGCATGAGACTCAATTCAACATTCATGATTCATTCAGTTACTTGAGGAGATAAGATGGCGCATGAGATGGACAGCTGCACTGGCCCTTTTTCACCGCAGCAGTTCTTAAAAGTCAAAGGGTTAGAGTTATGTGCATCCTGGCCGGGACACACTAAATGGAACGGGGCCATAAGGAAACTACACCTTTTTGTTTACTCTACCTTGACATGTAAAATAGCTGCTGTGGACCTTTTTTTGGCGGCAACACAGGCGCCGTACCAGACGTTAGTGGTAAAAAACCAAAGTAAGGAACTGATCCTCCTGCTGGATTTAGCAGACTATTTATGTTCCAGCACTCGAAAGAATGATATGATGGATAAAAACAGCTGAAAGGAGTTCTCTTTGTAGGGTGCCTGGGCTCAGTCTCAGAAACCAGATGAGAACCCAGACATCTGGAAGGGTCTTTGGAGTGAAGACGG
The DNA here is from genome assembly GCF_023055335.1 of Clinocottus analis. Classification (NCBI taxonomy): domain Eukaryota; kingdom Metazoa; phylum Chordata; class Actinopteri; order Perciformes; family Cottidae; genus Clinocottus; species Clinocottus analis. The sequence goes on from NW_027176065.1 coordinate 749,680, forward strand.
CTTCTTCACTGAGAGGAGTCAATCGAGGTGGTTCAGGAGTTTTTGCACGTCTGAAAACGGGAAACTAGGGATACTGTCAGATGATCTGGAGGACATGACCCCGGAGATACCTTGATAGCCTTCTAAACAACATTTAAAGCTGTCTGATGTGTATAAATAGAAGGGGTGCTACACCAAACAGACTAAAGGTTGTTCACTTTCTTGTACAGATGCTAATCAAAGTGTGTGCCTCTCACCTGGAGGTTGCGCAGGGAGTTGAGATTCGGTGGGACCTTTTTCAGACGGTTGTTGTCCAGGTTGATCTGACGGACGCTCGGGATGCTGGCGAAGCTGCCATTTTCTACATACTTGATCTGGTTGAAACCGAGTCCTAGCCTGCAAAAGTAGTCAAAACGTATAGTTGACGGTTACACGATCGACACTTGGGAGTTTTTAATTCGACGAAGAGTCCGTTTCTAGGGTAAAGCGTGGCCGGTTTATACCTCTGAAGGTTTTTATATCTGATGAAGTCTTCTATTTCCACCTTAGCGATCTTGTTGTAGTCCAGGCTCAGCTCCGTGATGGAGGTCGGGAGGTCTGCGAGATAAAAACACACCAAACATCAGCAATGTACAAGATGTTTGCCTCAATTAGTTGTGGAATTGAGGTCCGGAGGCGTGACAAGACAAGTCCACCATTAATTTGTTGAAATCAGCGTACCATGGGGTCAGTGGTACTCTACCTTTTGGCACAGCGGTTAGTTTGGCCTCCGCTATACCGATGTACAGGGTCGACAAGCCGTTAAAAGCTCCCAGTCCAATCCCACTGTTGGCCAGAGGGTTGGCGCCCAGCTCTGTTGAGACGAGCACCAAACATCTGGTTTAAGCATTTAACAATCTATAATCCATCTCCTAATTATAGTGGGGAACATACATTAGTTTGAGGACTTGTTAAATGAATCAACTGCTGCAGCGTTCGCCTGGACGGAGACGCCTCCGGCCCAACGAGAAAGTTGATCATTGCTAATCTGATATTGGATTGAAACCAGGTTTTTTTGTTGTTACCCAGCACATGGAGTTTCCTCAGGCCTTTAAATGCGTCCTTCTGGATCCTGTTGATCTTGTTTTCGTGGAAGCGGAGCTCGATGACGTTGGGAGGAAGGTTTGCGGGGATGTCGGTGAGCAGGTTGTAGGAGAGGTACAGCAGGCGGAGGTGGTCCATGTTCCTGAAGGCCTTGGGGTGGATCTTGGAGATCTTGTTGTTGATCAGAAACAGGCCCTGGTGTGGAGAAAGGGATGTTTCTACGGTCCCGAATGAACTCTTGCAATCGACATTCAACCCATGCACGTTCAAGATGGAGAATATCAAAAGTCTGTTTTGACATTAACAAAATAGAAAACATCATTATTGACAAATGTTTATGACTGCAGACATATTGTTGATATAAAGCAGTATGGTTTGCTTTCTTTATCTTGTACTCTGTTTGAATAAGATTTATTTAGGACATTTCATACATGGGGTTTGTTTTAGTTTCTATTAGAAACCAAGTCTCATGAGCCTGACTGTGACGAAGGAAGGGAAGACAAATCTGAATGCCCGTTCGAATCCCGTTTTTTCTGATTTAGGCAACCGACCAAAACCTGACGTGGTTGTCTCTTAGTTCCCAGTTTGTGGATTGGTAGAAACTCCAGATACCCAAACAACCGTATTTAGATTCAAGGCAAACGGCACCATTCAACACTTGGGGACAAGCCGCTGTCTCCAGAGCTGTAGGCCTTGATGTGGTTCATTCCCAACAGTGAGAACATCAGCGAGATCAAAGACGAGCGCTCTGTAACCGCCTGTGAGTAACGTAATCTCACGAGGCTGCAGGCTCCATTTGGACTGAATTAGTGAGCCGTTCCTTCCTATCTGGTAAGTTTTTAAAAGCTACAAGATGAAAATATCCTTCACTTGTACGCGTGAGTCCGATGTGGCATTTAAAGCTGAATCTGATGGCGTGTTCTGGTAGTGTTTACACGTATGATTCGGCTGTGTTCGTTTCAGAGATGTCTGCGGATTTGGTTGTTGATTTTGGCTCTCAGAGATGCATGTAGAAAAACCACCAGAATAATTACAATTCTTATCTTCTGTGATTCTGAAGCGATTCACAGATGTTGAGGAGTAAACGCATGGACTCAGACCACATGTGGCTCGTGTTATTTTCTTTTTGTTTTACGTGCTTTACAAGTGAGGTGTGTTGGGCTAAAGCAAGGGGAGCTACACTCAATTTGTTTTCTGACTCAAGCAGCAAATTCCAATCTGAAAAATGAAGCCAAATGCTGAAGAGCCTTAAACTTAAATCCTCTCTACTCGCTATCGAGGGTTTTGGACATCTCTAGTTTCAAGTCTTCTTCAACACAGCGTGATGTTCATCTAGACCATAAAGCAGGTTGTGCTATAGGGCGGGGCTACCTTGTGATTGACATGTCACTAAGATGGCGTTGTCCAGTCTTGGAGTTGTTTGTGTCTTCGTCTTACAACTTTAAGTCTGTTTTCACTTAATTAGGGTGGCAAAATTCTGGGAATATTCAAAGTTGGAAACTTTCCATGGGAATAAATGGGAATTATTGGGAATTAATGGGAATTAACTGGACATTTTGGGATAATGGATGTGATGGTGTATTTTTGTGTGTACATACATACGTCCTACTCTCACTGCTGTAAAAAGTTTACTGTATACAAATAAACTTGGTATTAAAATGAACATGGCTTCAGTTTATCAAGTCATCAATATGCTAATGACATGAGAAAGATGGACGCTAAGTATCCCACAGATTAGATTGATTCGGGCGCCTGCAGGAGATGTGACTGCACCAGAACTGGATCCATTGATTCCTTCACTTCTTCCCCTTCAGACATCCTGTTTTGTGTGTGAAAGGGGTGAAAAGGTGAAAGGGTTTCTCTCACATAAAGCTTGTTGAGGCCTTTAAAGTCGTTCTCCTTGATCTCAGTGATGTCATTGTTTTGGAGGTCCAGGATCACGGTGTCTTCGGGGATCTTCTCAGGAACAGAGATCTCCCCTGTTGGCCCAAACAAACAAACAAACAAACAAACAAACAAACGCCTCATCAAAGACCAGGAAGTTGGACCAAAAGGGCTGAAAATCAGAGCTCATGCACTTAAAATACTGAAATGTACAAGAGGAAGACGTCGTTGTGATTTTCCTGACTCAACTCTTCCATCTTAAAGTTTCCGGGTGTGTGTATCAAGTGTACATCAAAACCTTCACTGATAATCCTAAATGGTGAACTTCGTTTCTAATTAGATAAAATCAGCCTTTATATTAACATTCATGAGTCACGGTGTTGTTTCAACACAGTTTAACAGCAACATGTGGATCCAGATGTGCTCACACTCAGCGTTCTCATTAGCGGTGTCCTCATAATAATGTAAAAAAGAAATGTAATATTGATATCACGTTAATAATAGCCAATAATATTGTGTAAATAATCCAGTGCCTCTTAACCTTTTGGAAACTCCCAGCATGCCCCATTGAGACAATCTTTTGGCTTAAATACGTATTTTTTCCTTTTTTTTTTAACCAAACGACCCATTTTTTTGACTGAAACTCCTTCCTAACAGGACAATACTTTGTTTTATTGTGATTGTTGTTGCAGGTTCTGATTCTTTATGTCCTAATCTTTCCATAAAGGTGTCTTATTGACGCTCCAGGAGGCTTTTTTGGGGAATCTGGCTCATATCATGCTGGATGTTCATAGTTATGATCAAAATATGTTTTAAAAAGGATTTTTTTTGAAGATATACATTTTTTTCCCCAAGACTTTGTTGAACAAATACAAACAATAAACACAAGTATTGGGATTAATTTGGGGTTCCTACGATGACTCAAACATGGAAAAAGAGGTCTGGAGACAAAATTTGGTTCCACAGTTTTCAACGGGTTAAATCATTGATCAATCACACAGTTATGGTTTCTGACTTTTCTTCACCTCCCTTCACTTGTATTTAGTTTTTACATCATTAAGCAAAAAATAAACTAAACAGATATAGCAATATTTATTTATTTCTTAAGCAAAACCCTTCCTCGTATGGTTTGTGGGCGTTCTCTTGTAAAGCTCTCTCACCTTTGTCGGAGCACTGCACCACTCGGGGCGAGCAGGTGCAACCGGCCGGACAGTTGTCGTCGTAATCGTCGTCGTCTTCGTCGACGTCGTTGTCGTCGTCCTCGTCGCTCGAATCGGCCATCATGATGTCGTAGTTCCGCATGAAGTCCATGACGTTGATGGACTGGTAGGGTTTGGCGTTTCCGAGCGCCAGCAGGCAGAGCAGGAGGAGGACCCTCATGGTTTGTTATCGGGCGGAGAGCTGCTGAGAGGACGGAGGGGAGGTCTGAAACCAATAGACAGGAGGCTGTGATGTCATCGCGACACAGAGGAAATAACCCGCTGATTTTGGTCTCTTTTCAACTTCACAGCTTGTTGAAACTATTCTTTAAAGCTTCCCCAGTGATCTTAGCAACCCTGCTCATCAGTGCACACAGCTCGGCATCAGCTTTCCAACAGCCAGCACTCCCACCGCCATGTCTTCAGGAACTGCATCCTCTAGTTGTTATCGATGCATTGCATGTCGTCAATACTTTCACAATGCCCCACGACCAACGACCCCATTGAACTATACCTGCTAAACGAATGCGGTGAAGTAAAAATAACTGCATTTCCCTTTTTGTGGTTGTGACTTAAAGGGGTTCCAACCTGCTACCAGCAAGGTGTACCTAATAAAGTGGCCAGTGAGTGTACATCCAAGTCCTCTCACCTTTCAGCGTCACAGCCCCTCACGTTGGCCCGATCGAGGAATGTTTTGCTAAAACAGCGCTAATGAAAGGACACACTGGAGTTCCTTCAGCTGTTTTTTTTCTATCAGCGTTTCCACGAAAACGCTGGAAGTGAAGCCGCCGCCGCGGCCAACACAAATGTTTCTCAGCTGTCACCTATTTCAACATCTGCGGTGATTCAACAAAGTGATTTATGCATCTTCCTCTATTACACGATCACGCAGCCGGCGGCTCGAGGTCGCCTGGTCGGTTGCGTGCGTCGACTAACCATCGAACCTTCAGTCGTGCCCACAAATATGCGGCGGTGGTCGAGCATCCTGCTGCAACAGCAAATACCGCTCGGCAGCGCAGAGCCGTCCTCTGCGCCTCTCAGACTCCTTTTGTTCCTCAAGTGTTTTTTCACTTGAACTGCTTGGCAGTGAGCCGCAGATATTTCTCTTGTTTGTTGTGTTTTCCTGTCTCTCACTCAGACGAGACTTGAGAACCGATCGGATCTGAGTTCACTCCGGTCCGACTGATTGAAGGTGAAGTGTGTGAAGTATAATCAGATCTCTGGAGGGTTTACATTTCATAAAACATCCAAAACCAGAGCGACAACCTCTATCCCCTCTGATCCCTGCAGTCTGCATCAGTGTTTGTCTGTTATCGGGGTGAAGGTTAGTGAAAAATATCCATCCCAGTTAAACAGAGCAGAAGTCACTGTGTCTAGAACAACAAGTTGCTTTGATCATATATTATTTTCCTAATTGACAATCACTAATAGTTCATTTTCTGTTGGTACACTAATGGATTCCTTGTTTCTTCACTTTCATCCCGTCTACTTCGTACTGACTTCTTAGGTCACAATTTCCCCCCCGGGTATTTTACAATTTGTAATAAACTCTTCTCCATAATCTCCAAAATGACCTCACACTTCTGTCAAATGAGAGCTACTTGAATTAAACCCCAGAGAAGCAGCAGCGGTCAATACACCCAACCATTAATCATCAACTTTCCCTTCAAATTCTTTGCACATCATGTAGTTCACTTAGAAGATGATCCGCAGACGATCCTGTGAATTGACCTCGTGCTCCAACGTTTTCATGCGATTCAAAGTCCCTCAGAAATAAAAACATTTGCAATATTCTCTTTTTAAAATACATCATTTTGTCTGTCGTCTGCAGACCTAAACAAGAGATGCTGCATCCTCTGAAAATAAAAAATGCCAGATTGACGAGTGAAAAAGCCTTAAAAAGATGTTTTGTTGTTGTTGTCGTTGTTGGTAAATAATGGGTGTGTCCTACCTCAGGTGTGTTTTGTGTCCTGGTTTAAACCCCACGGTGAGCAGAGCGGTCCAGCTGGAGGGCTGAGAGTTGGATCCTCAGTCAAAACATTCTGAGTGAACGCAGGACAGCATCACTCTCGCTCACCAGAAGAAGAAAAAAAAAAAAAACTGCCCCCAGAAACACCCCCACCGACGGAAAACCTCTGCCGCTCGGGTGAGAGGTTCAGTTTCAGTCAGGAGCCGTTGACGCTGTCGGCGATCGGACCGCCTGTACGACGCTCAGCGAGGCGTTGTCGGGACTCTCGTCATGTGCTTTTCATCAGGGGCTTCTGAAGCGATGCCAGCGTCGTTAGCTTCAGACTCCTGCAGTCTTTTCCGTATAGAAAAACACCGGCGGGCCTGTCGCCCTCCCATGATGAGCCTCCGCGGCTGGCTGCCATTTTAAACATTTCACATCGACGTGAACGGTTGCTGCCCTCTGGCCTGCCGGCTCAAGGTCAAACGAGGAGACGGCGTCCGTGCAGCTGCTGCTGCCGGAGACGGTTCGGGTTTTCTCAGTGACGCTGGGGCGAAGGTGAGCCGGACCTGCAGGGGATTGTGGGACGAGCGCCATCTGAAGTCCTTCATCTGGTTGTTTCGTAGGAACTGACTTCCCCCAAACAAAGAGCAGAGGCTGCTTTTAACTTTAAATCACAGGGCGCAATTAATCAAAATTCAATATTTGTTAGTATGTGCTTAAATATTATGCTGCAGAAACGTCCTGCCCAACACATCATAAGCATGTTTGCCACAGATCCCCGCGATAATCCCGCCGTAACCATTTTAATGTGTTTCAAAGACAATGAGAATATTTTAAAATTGATCCCAAATCCTATCGCAGTTGCGATTTTATTGCAAACGATCTCAATTATTTTATTTTTAAATGGTTCAGCTGTGAAGTGGAAGGTGAGATGTCGTCAGGTAGCACGAGATCTTCACGATAAACAGAAAATGTTGATGAACCAGCCCTTTTTTCTTTTTTTTAACCCTTTATCGTTCGAGTGACCATATATGGTCACTTCCTCACGCTGTACATACGACGTCTTTCCCGCATCGTATGTGATTGTTTTCACCAAACGGGCAAGGAACCGTATATGGTCATTTGTTCATTTTCTACCTAAAAAAAAATATATTTTTTAAAATGTCACAACAGTAAAGTAGTATTATGTCCTCTAATAGCGCTCTCGGGCTGACATTTTGAATTTCAAAGTGTTAGCATTGAAAATAATTGTTAGCTGCAGCCCCCAAAAATGCATCACTCAATTATCGTATCTTATGCAAATGATCACAAACTGTGGGAAGAGAAAAGTGATCATCAATGAGGTCGAAGTCGTCACTGATGGAGCCTGAGAGAGAACGGAGAACACGCTTCTTCTTCTTTGGTGTTGTTTTTTCTCCAAATTGTACTTATTTCTCAGCAGTGACAGTTCCACCTTCATAGACTAGTTGCTAAACATAAAAACGCTCTTATCAAGTCTGAGTGAAGCTTGACTTGAATTAACTGGATGGATGGAGCCAACGAAGGCTCATTCTGTTAGTTCATTCCTTAACACTTGGTAAAAACCAAACCAGGAGCAACAAGCGTCTCACAGGCAATTAAAAAGAAGTCCAGAATGCTGAATGGCTCGTCAGCGGTGGGGTCTCCTGCCTCAAGGTGCTACAAGAGCCCGTCAGAGCTGCGTTGTTATACATTTCCTCCTTAATTGGAAAGCAGAGAAGAGCATCAGAGCCGATTCCTTGCTGCAGCCAATCAGCTTCATGTGAAACTGCTTTGTGTTGGGCACAACAGTCTTTACATTTAGAAGTAGAAATGAGAAATACCTCCCAAGAATGGAAAATAAACCTTACAGGAGCCGGCTCCCTCGGGAGTTCAAGCGTTACACTTTTCCTTTTTCCATTCGGCGCTTGTGTTTTCTGCTGAGCTGAGCAGGAACGGCGCTTCTGAGACGCAACTTATGGCCGAGTCAGACGGTGCAAATATGCCCCGGTTTGGCAGCCGGACAAACCGAAATGGGAGCCGGTCTGTGTTCTGCTTTCAGTGCTGCTTCTTTGCGGGGAAACAATATTTTCCAATCCATCAGAGATCTGGTTAAATGATCATCTCGTCAAAAGGAAGTCTGTCGAGCTCACGTTTTTAAAGCTAATTCATAAATAAAAAAGGAAGTTTATCATTTGTTTTTTCCTATCTGCAGTTTCCAACTCCCATAAAACTGACTTACAAGCAATAAGACACTTATTCACTGTTCACCCCCCACAGGGTGAGGCAGGGACATCTTCATCATCATCATCAATGTGTTGACGGGGTCACTGTGCTCATAACCAGGAAGTAAAAAGGTTGTTGCTACCTGATGGAGAGATGTTTCTTTAGGATGTGTGAGCTTAAGTAGATTGTTCTTATCTACTTAGTTTTTAAGAGGGAACTTGTGTTGTGTCAGGTTTCGTGGGGTTGTAATTGGACATTTTATTTATAGAATTATCTATTGATTATTATCTATCTATTTAGTTACCTTTTAACTAAAAGTCTACTCTTGGTTACCTTTAACTAAAAGTCTACTCTTGGTTACCTTTAACTAAAAGTCTACTCTTGGTTACCTTTAACTAAAAGTCTACTCTTGGTTACCTTTAACTAAAAGTCTACTCTTGGTTACCTTTAACTAAAAGTCTACTCTTGGTTACCTTTAACTAAAAGTCTACTCTTGGTTACCTTTAACTAAAAGTCTACTCTCGGGTACCTTTAACTAAAAGTCTCTCCTCAGGCTCAATGTACAGTTCCTTGTAGCTCTGCTGACACAAACCTCTGTTATGAGCCAGACTTCAGGATGAAAGCAACACTTTTCTAATTGGAAGCTGGTGTAAACTTGCTTCATGTGCACTCTGTGAGGACACAGACTTTGTTCTACATGTCAGGACTAAGCCGGCAGTTTATCCTTTTGTGTATTACTCTCATCCAACAAGTCAAAAAGCAACCTTTAGAAATGTTTAGTTTTCTTTTTTTTTTCCTTCACTTCTGAAGGATCTTGCAGGAAAACCTCATACTTCTCAGCTGACTGGTCTGCCACAGAAATATTTCATTTGGTCGCTTCAATAGTCCAGAGAGGGAAATTGGTTTGTGGTAGTGCAAGAAATCCATGGCGTAATCGTCGGTATTACAGTATTCAAACTGCAAATTAAATGCTGGAGATTATTTCCTGATGGAGACGCTGTGCGTTCCTGACGGGAGGCGGTCGGGACGTCTCTTCTCTCTCAGAGCGTCACGCTTTCCAACCCGTCAGAGGTCCGCGACGGCTCTGCAGCGGCCCGGAGCGCGTTGTGTTGAGAAGAGTTTCCTCCATCTGGGCCTTTTCGAATGGCGCTGGAGTCACCGGGGCAACTGGCAGGCTGCCGGCGCCGAGAAGTTGCCTCAGCGCTGATGTTGCTTTGGTGCCACAGGAAGCTTCTGGTGCCAGGAAACACTTTATTAGAGCTGCGACGGGGTCACAACTCTGCGTATTACCTGCTGCTGGGAGCGATGCCGGGCTGCACAACAGACCAGTGTTCCTCCACCTTCACCTCCACCTTCACCTCCACCACGAGTCCACGCACCGAGCTCTATGAATATTCTGCATAAGCTCCGAATGTGCTTTCAATATTGGTAGAATATTAACGTCACAAAAGTATGAATATATATATATATATATATATTTTTTTTTTTTTTTTTTTACTTGGGAGCCAAACCTATGGAAGCCCATTTCCGCTACACAAAAAAAAAAAAAAGACCAAAAAAAAATTTATTTTTTTTTTCGTTGCCTTTTTTCAAGTTAACAAAAAAAGGCAAGGGAAAAAAAGTTGCAATTTTTTTATTCATTTATTTTTATTTTTTATTTTTTGGGTCTTAATTTTTTTATTTTTTTTTTGGTCTTAATTTTTTTACTTTTTTTTTTTTTTAACTTTCGCGGCATTTTTTTCGTTGCCTTTTTTCAAGTTAACAAAAAAAGGCAACGAAAAAAAAAGTCCCTTTTTTTTATGGTAATTTTAAAAAAAAAACATTTTGGGGTCCTAATTTATTTTTATTTTTTCTGGTCTTACGTTTTTTTGGGGGGGGTCCTAATTGTTTTTTTTGGTCCTAATTGTTTTTTTTGGTCATTATTATTATTATTATTATTATTATTATTATTATTATTTTATTTTTTTTGTGTCAGAAATGGGCTTCCATACAACCTGAGTCCATTCTTATATTTAACTTTCGCGGTGTCGTTCTACAAGCCCTCGATGTTTCCATCAATCAGTACTTTCTTGTAAAGAACCTCATTTTGGGAGCCGGCAGTCTGAACTCATTTCCTCTGAGAAAACTGTAACTTTCAAACGGATGTCGTTGCGAAGGGATTCAAACCAACAGGCAGAATCTGAAAGGAAGCTAAGACGACACTTGTTGTGAGTCGCCGGAAGCGAAGATAAAAACAGTTTTATTATTATAACATGATTATGGTATTAAATATAGAGTAAATACAGATGGTGTTAAATTGAAAATGAATCTGTGGTTTCGCAGTAAAACCTTTAACGCGTTGAAAACTGTGGAACCAGTTTTGTCTCCAGACCTCTTTTTCTCTGTCTGAGTCGTTGTAGGAACCCAAAATTAATTACAATAGTTGTGTTTATTGTATTTATTTGTTCAGCAAAGTCTTGGGGAAAAAATGTTTATCTGTAAAAAAAAATCACTTTTGAAAGATAGTTTGATGGTAACTATGAACATCCAGCATGATATGAGCCAGATTCACCAAAAAAGCCTCCTGGAGCGTCAATAAGACACATTTATGGAAAGATTAGGACCTAAAGAATCAGAACCTGCAAAAACAATCACAATAAAACAAAGTCTTGTCCTGTTAGGAAGGAGTTTCAGTCAAGAAAACATAAAGAAATAAGTATAGACATTTCATTTCTATCATCTTGTGACCAAAACTCCAAAGTTACATAAACCAGAGTCGTGCTGAAAGAATTCCTCCTGTTATTGTTGAATCAAGGTCCTTTTGTACCTGTTGATGAAATATCTGCTGAGTACATAAAACCTGAGTCATGATCCTCCAACCTGAGGATCACTGCGGAGGTCATGTGACCATCAGATGCCTTCAGGGGTTTGAGCTGTGAGGCTGATGAAGGCAGCAGCTGTTCACGTTGGCAGACCAGGAGAAACTTTGCTTTTCAACAGGAAACCGTGAGATCTTTTGCGCTTTGGCTCGTCGGTGCAAAGTTTTCCATCTGAAGGACGATGAGACGACATCTTAAAAAGTGACCAGACATTACTGATTGTTGTTTTTTTTTATTGCTTTTCTACTTTTCAGATTTATGATTGTCTGCATATAATTGTCTAATATGTTCTCTTTTGCTGAGGTTTTTTGTCCTCCTCACATTTTAGCTTTTCTTTTCCATCTGTCTGCTACTGAAGTAAATGATCCTCAACCTCAGGCTTTCAGAGGAAAATATTATGATAAACTTGGCTTTTCAGCTCTTATAATTACAGCTCTCGCTGGATGTGTATTTCATGAGGGGAGAGGACATGCGATGCAAAGATTACCGCATTTCATCACGACCGGTCATTCAATACTCGGCCATTTAACCGGCCGTCGCGGCTCCGTCTCGCCCTGGAGGCCCGAGGCGTTAACTTGATAACAGGGAAGTAAAGGATTGTTCTCCTCGGGGTGCTGGACTGTGGACGGGCTCAGGGAAATCCAGCGTTCAGTCGTTTCTCCTCCTCACAGGTTGAGCATTTGCATTCAGTGTCAACAACCTTTTAAAAAAAAAAAATGAAACCTCAAGGTGTTGGACGGCGAGCCAGATGGAAACACGAGGCTCATGACGCCTCGTTCCAGACCTCTGAGTCACCTTCAGATTCTGTTTTCATCACTTCAAATACATCTGGTTCTGCATTAATTGGCTGTACGGCTTTTAAGATTTCACCAACTATCGCATTTTTAAGTTAGAATTCACTGTAGGGACTTTAACGATCCACAAACATCTCTAAACAATCATGGCAAGTTATTATTAGTCCAAACATATAACGTCAAGTTATATTAGTAGAAGATTGAATCCACATTGTTGTGTTAACTAGATAATAGTCTGACAGCTGTGTAAGAGCCTGATGCAGTTCTTCATCAGGTGTTCCTCACACTTGTAATCAAGATGTTGACCTCTACGACAAGAGGAACCGTGTGTGTGCTCTGCCATCATCACACAGTTTGGATGCAGACACCAGCTGCACATTTTAAGCCACTCTGCATCTGACAAATTGTCCAAAAAAATACATTTTCATGAATATAAAGTGTGATACTTCAGATGTGTTTTGAGTTGATTCAGAGACGGCGATCCCTTCCGGAGTCGTTCATCATTCACAAATATTCACATGCGTGTGCTTGGTCAGGACCGTTTGGCACCACTTTGACTAGGTTTAGGAAAAGATGGTGTGTGAGGTAAAACAAGTCATTTCTTCCTGCAACGTGAGAGTGAAAACAGGCTCGGTCTCCACCTTTTGTGAACCCTCACGGCCTCAAGAGTTCCTTATTGACACGACCACCAGAGCTGTTATCATCATGTCATGATGTCTTTTTTCATAGGACTTAGTGAATGTAGGTGAGACGTCATCGATCAGGCAACATTGTGAAGTTTATTTGAATTTTCCATCGTAACATTATGTCGACCTGCAGTATATATGATTGTTGACACATTAAATACACATTTTGTCATATCGTTAATGCATGTTGGCCAGCCAAAAGCAAGGTGAGGGGCAGAAGTAACAGAGGTCTTAACTGTAAATGGACATTTCAAGTCACTGTAGCTTGAGTCAAAGCAACGGTACAATCTGTAAGTACTACAGGAGCTTTTAGTCCACATTCTCCCCGCTCAATCATAAAGGATTTACTCTCCCAACCTGCAGAAGCCTTCTTTAATTCAGTCAGTGCTGATGTTGAGTTATTAACACATGACACTCCAGTTACTTGGGTTGATAGTTGAAGCATAAACATAGGCGTATGGTGAAAAACCTCATTCTAAATGTTGAATTTACTGTTGGAAAGAAACATGTCTGGAGCCAATGGTCCACAGAACTTTACCCATGTAAACCTGCTGAAACCGAGTAAACGCAACAACTGCATTTAATATGTCTCCTGTTCAATAATGTGACAGTTATTACTACTGTTATTGATATAAACTTGGCCCGACATCACTCTCTATGTCCTGATTTGTCTGTTGTTGAGGGGCCTTCAATGGCAGAAAGCTGCGCTGTAAATCATAACGTCCTTTAATATTCCTAAAACACTGCTGTGTCAAGAAGACATCCGGCTCAAGCGCACCAGAGGACGTTACTGTCTGCTTCAGTCGATATATCTTCTGTCTTTTATCTGTCAGAGGGACGAGCTTTTCCAACAGCGCTCCTTTAACTGCTCGTCCTCTTTAACACAAAGAGCTCAGGGGATGTGTCACGCATCGTGATCACGCTACTCCTTTCCATGTTGGAGACTCCATGAAGAGAACGGCATTGGAAGGAACGGCTGAGAAGTGGAACATGAAGGTGGCGAGGTCGTTAAAAATAATGTTGTTGGGCCTGCGGTCTCATTTCACCGAATTCCTTCCATTTTCTTTATGAGCGTTTGCGTTTTACTGTGTAAGGGGGGCAGCAGTTCTTTCCATTGAAAAAGGGCTTAACATTTTTACTAAAGGAGACAGATGTGTTTGATTCTGATGTCTGAAGGTGTTCTGTCATCTTCAGGTTAAGGTGGGCCAGGAAACGCTGCAAAGCAAACACACCAGACCTAAAACTGTGTGTGTTAGGGCCCAAGAAGAAGAAAACCTCCTTTCTGTGCAACACGTAGAGAGGTTTAGTCCAAAGATATGAACGGGATGGGAGCAAAACATTACAATGAGGCAGCTGTGTTTCAATTTTAAACCTTCTATATCATGTGATTGCCTTTTTTTCTAATCAAAATCCTATTATTGTGGGTCTCTTTTCAATAACATACAGCATCAGAGGCAGCTAGTAGAGGAGGGCAACGTATTGAATGCTGTCACTTCTCTTTGCACATCAAAATCGGTGCGTTTCGTTGTCATTTTGTAGTTTTCTGTGGTTTTAAGACCACACTGGAGGAGGAGCGTACGCAGGAGAAGGCCGTCGGCGAGACCTTCTTGGGGTCCATGTAGTTGTTTTCCAGCCTCACGGCCACCAGGGTCGAGTCCCCGCTGTGGTTTGGGTCGCAGATGCTTTCGTCACGGACGCTCCTGAAAGACGGGGATCAGGATGCAGTTAGATGCAGCTTAAGTAGAGAATTTTTATTGGGTCTATAAAACGTCAAAAAGTAATTTTGAAACGCCGTCACAGTTTCCTAAAGCCCTCCGCGATGTCTTCAGGTTGCACGTTATGCTCGCCAACTGTCCACAATCCAAAGATATTCTGTGTACTTTTATCACACAAAGCAGCCAAATCTTAACAATTGAAACAATGCAATGAGGTTGGTTTTTTTTGCTCAAAATGTTCTTTTCAATGTGATTTATTCAGTCCCTTACAAGACTGCAGCTGTAACGAATTAATTGTAAAATCAGAAACAGACTTTTCATTTGTATCCTAAAAATGTTTCATATTCTCAACATTCGTTATCAGTTAAGCTTTTTTTTTTATCTTATCTGATACTGATTGTGGAGTTCCTCAAGGAAGCATCCTAGGGACTATTTTTTTTATTTTTTATGTGCTGGCAATCATGTCAAACAGATCTTGTTGGGATTTTATAGTTGGATGTATATCACCAAAATGAGTTTTAAAGACAATATGACACTGAAATGCTGGTTTAGTTAAAGGTCACCTTTTATTTTCTATAAAACGGTTAGCACGCTCTGGAGTTTAAATAGTTGGGAATGTGTTTTAAAATGTCAACTTTTCTTATGAAACCAGGCTACAGGCCGGACTCGGTGTGTGTGGTTCGTGGATGGACCTGAGAGGAGTCATGAGGTGATTCAGGGTGACTCTCAGGTGGAAACAGACATCCACTTGTTGTGTTTCTTGTCGTCAGGACGACGCTTCGTTAAGTGAATGTTCAGCTCTGACATCGTCTGGTGGGAAGAAGCGAGTGACTCAGTCGTCTGGCCGGCTCTGCTGTGGGAGTCTCTGTCATTGGTCTTTTTCCCCTTAAACCACCTGGTTTCATTGTTTTCTGTTTGCATAATTTTTGAGGTTTTGTGTGCGTAGTATGAATAATATCTCTCTCTTACAACAGAGGTCCTATTTTCTCTAGTTTTTTCCTTCATGTCATGACTACATTCTTCAAGTTTTTTATCACAGAAATGGTTCCCAGATCTCTGATATTAATGTGATCAGTCAAACAAACAAATCACTGAGCCCAACATCAAAAGTCTGAAATTTTCTTCAAAGGTCTTTCCAATTTAAAAATAACTAAATGTTCCATTTGGTTTTGTTCAGATATTGAGACATATTGTATAAATTAAATCAGCGAAACGTTTTCCAAACTTCATCTACACTACAACCCACCTGTTATAGATATGAATTGCTGTTATTACAGTAATTAAACTGGGTAAACTGTAAGAGGGATCTAGTGAGGTACCGGGTCAGAGGGATCTAGTGAGGTACCGGGCGAGAGGGATCTAGTGAGGTACCGGGCGAGAGGGATCTAGTGAGGTACCGGGCGAGAGGGATCTAGTGAGGTACCGGGCGAGAGGGATCTAGTGAGGTACCGGGCGAGAGGGATCTAGTGAGGTACCGGGCGAGAGGGATCTAGTGAGGTACCGGGCGAGAGGGATCTAGTGAGGTACCGGGCGAGTGGGATCTAGTGAGGTACCGGGCGAGTGGGATCTAGTGAGGTACCGGGCGAGTGGGATCTAGTGAGGTACCGGGCGAGTGGGATCTATTGAGGTACCGGGCGAGTGGGATCTATTGAGGTACCGGGCGAGTGGGATCTATTGAGGTACCGGGCGAGTGGGATCTATTGAGGTACCGGGCGAGTGGGATCTAGTGAGGTACCGGGCGAGTGGGATCTATTGAGGTACCGGAGAGAGGGATCTAGTGAGGTACCGGTCAGAGGGATCTCGTGACAAACAGGATCAAATTTAATTCTGTGAGGCTCAAATTATGTTTTTTTTCCGACAATATTCCCACATAGTCGTTGTGGATGAGGACTAATATCAATACGTTTTAATGAATGTAATTTGATGAATTCGTCATAGTAATACTACATTTAATTTGCATCGCGCGTCAGAAGGTACTCAAGGCACTTTACACACTAACAACGGAAAGAATAGAAGCAAAGACAATGCACACAACAGAGATTACATAACGGTAATAAACAAAACAAAAACTTAACCAGCGTCATATTTCTGTTTTTAAAATCAAACCCAAGAAAGACGAGCTGTATTGCGAGGTCGTGAATACTTGTCCACCCTGATGGGTATTTGGCGACACCGGCTTCATACCTGATGGCGTTATCGTCGAGTCTGAGGAAGTGCAGGTTGGTCATCTCGTTGATGCCGGACGGGACCGAGACCAGCTGGTTGTGATCCAGACACAGTTCCACCATGGACTGGTACGAGCCGAAGAAGGACTCGGGCTCGATGGCCTCCCCGTCCAGTTTGTTGTAGGACAGGTAGAGGTACTCGATCCCAGGCTCCATGTGGGCGAAGACGTAACCTGTGGAGGTGTAGGAAGGAAAACCGGGAGTCATTGTCATTGAATCATATCTTTACAAACTCAGCTAATGCTCTGTTTGGTAGCGAATGAAGTCGAGGGTTGTGGGACAGATGGTGTGCTGAACATTGTTATTGATCTCTTTCACATTTTCATGAGCGCGAGGTACAAAAGGCTCCCTGTCCTGTCAGATCCTTTAAGATGGCGTCCAGTGTGTGAATACACTTTGCAGATTTGTTGGCTCCACTCCGGCCTCGTCTTCTAGCCTTGTTTGATGCTCTTCGTGACCCTGGCCGGCTTCTCTCCAGCGAGATAACGAGTCGCAGACGAGGATTCTCTATTGCTTCTTCTGGTTTCAGGTATTGGTTGTCCCGCTCTGTGCCGATGCAGAAGTTCAATAAAAGATGGTTGCTCCTGCGTTTGATGGGGTTAAACTTCTTCAGCTCAAATCATTTCACGATGACCTCCCTGCTGCCGATTCCTGAAAGTACCTGGAACTTGTTCAGTATCAGTAATCTGAGCAGGACCCGAATTCAGTGCCAGGATCCTTTTTTTTAATTTTTTTTTTAAGGAAGGTGAAACGTTGAGAGAATGAAAACTCGCTGAACATTTTTTCCCTGCAGTACAGGTTACATGTACAGGTTATATGTACTGTATGCGTCGAGCAGCTACTTTATGTACAGATTTTAGTTTTCCTTTTTATATATTTTTTACTTTTTGAAAACTAAGAGACCCGCATAAAGAATCCAGAGTGAACCAGTTAAAACCTTTTCCCACCTGTGAGGTATCACGTTGGTCAGCCAGGTGTCACACTTTCACCTACCGGGGATTCTCTCTATGTTGTTCCCCACCAGCACCAGGTGGACCAGAGATCTGGGCAGGTACGACGGAACCAGGTAAAGGTCATTGTTTGAAAGGTCGATGGACTCCAGATTTCTGCAAAAGGAGGAGGAAGATGAGGGGAGGAAGGAAATGGAAGGAAATGAAGGGATTTGATGGCGGCCGATTGGAGGAATACGAAACTAAAATGGAGAAACCATCCAAAGCAAATGTTCCTGTCCACTTTTTTTAAAACCAGCTGTAATGTGTAAAGGCAGATGAAACCCTCTGCTGGAACCAGCACATGACGTTATGGTAGTGAAGTAAAAAATATCTGTATTGGTGACGGCTGATACGACGATTTTAAATTCTGGCGATTGCAGCGTGACGGCGGCGGCGCTGCTTCTGTCGGACCTGTGGTTGATCCAGGCCAGCGGGGCGATCCGGGTCTCGTCCAGCCGGTTGTTCCTCAAGGAAACCACGTTCAGACTGTGGGTCTGATTGAACACCGTCTCTGAGATTTCCTCAATCAGGTTGTTCTCCAAGTACAGCTCCTAAAACGACAGGAGGAGAAGAAAAAAGAGAAACCGAGTGGTTGACATCAACGGAATCGGAGAGGGAAACACTTTGATTGGTGGTAACTTGTGGAAAGTTACTTGATTTTAGTGTCGGAGCCACAGTAGGATCCCATGAAGTTAAACGCGTCCTAGTTTTTAATGAGCTATGAGTTTGTCATTAAACTGTTGTGTGAACTGAGTGCTTTTGGTTCAGAGATCTTAGCAGACAAGTCTGTGGTTTGTTGGGACTTTTTCGGGTTACATGCATGATCTACCCTTTAAAAGTAATTGGAGCCGTTTGTAGTATTTAGTGATGTAATGTACGGGGTTTTGGGCTTTGCAGAGTGTGTGAGAAACCCCCTCTAAGTTCATAACGTGAGACTTTTTAAGGTCGATGTAAAGCAGCAGCAGGCCGCCAGTGTTTGCAGTGTTTGTGGTTAACCAGAGGCCGTAATTACAAGTCAAGTGGTGGCCTGGTTTCCCACAGGTAGAAGCAGAGTTTACTCAGTGGAGGAGGTTTAAACATCAGAGCGGGAGAAAAAAATACTGAAGCATCAACAGATCTAAATTCCTGACTCCTGATTCCTAAGTGACTGACTGCAGCTGCTCAGAAGGACGAAGGCAATGTGACTGTTTCCACAAAGAGTACAAACTTATTGAACCAGGCTCAGTTCTCTATGAGCACCGTTACATAAGTTGGCTATTCCTTTTTTTTTTTTTAAATAATACCCGAACACTTTGGACTTTCATGAAGGAAGTCAAAAGTCTGTCTCCGTGAGGTTTCCCAGAGATGGGAATAAAAATGTAAGAGCTGGAGCGACGCACTCGTTATGTAATCAGATGTTGCTTCATACCAGCAGTGAACTGGGGAGGCCCTGTGGGACGGTGCGGAAGTGGTTTTTGCCCAGTCTGAGGTAGGAGAGCTGCAGGAGGGGAGCGAAGGCCTTAGGATCGACGTTCCCTTCACTCAGCAGGTTTCCCTCCAACTCCAGAATCATCAGGCTGCTCAGACCTTAAAGATACAACAACACAACAGCAGATAAACGTTTCTGTAACGGCAACAGATCAGCAAATTCTCATTTCACTGCGTGCGACGTACATTTCTAACACAACTGTGAAACATTAGAGTTCATCAGAAGGAACAATGAAGACGTCTACTCGTGATCTCAGGGGCAAAGCGAAGGTTTACATCACCGACGAGGGCCGGGAAAGATTGTTTGTGAACGATGTAATACAAACAATGGTTTGTGCTCATCGGAGAAGAAGAAGAAGTAAAAGTCTGACGATCAAAGAGAGTTTGCTCAAGCATTGTGTCCTTGAGCAAGACACTTAACCCTGAATGGCTCCCCATTGCTGTGTTTACGGTGTTTAGAGCAAAAATGGAAGTTGCTTCGGTTGAAAGCGTCAGCCAACTAAATGTTAGTGAGCTGCCACATGAAAGTCTTTGTGTGATCTGGTTAATGTCTCCGGCTCCGTCTTTGATCCTTTTGTGGCGTTCGTTCTGTTCTGTATCACCGAATGTTTGCATACGGAGAGTAAACTCCACTTCATGGCTTCAGAAAGTCTACGAACGCTCAGCGGTCGTCGACCGCCGGCCCCGGTACGGGAGGAGAGGTGCATTATGGGAAACTGCGGCGCTCACCTCGGAAGCTGTTCTCGTCGATTCTCCTCAGTCGGTTCTCGCTGATCTTCAGCTCCTGCAGGGTCGGGGGGAGGTCAGCGGGCACGGCCTCCAGAAGGTTCCCGTCCAAGTAGAGACGGCTCAGCATCTTCAGACCCTGACACACACACACACACACACACACACACACACACACACACACACACACACAGTACTGGTGATACTGGGAAGTTGGAAGCACCCTTTTTAAAAACGCCTATTTAAAAACAATCTAATTTCTGCAGTTTTGCATGAACATATTTTTTAAATCAGTATCATTTGTGTTATTTATTACTGGTCTTGATCTATTCGACACCTTTGAGGTCTGATAATATTCTCCCATATTTATTCCCCCGCTGGTTGATTGCAGTACTTTACTTTCACACGTCCGTCGCCTCGAGAGAATAACAAGAACCGAGAGCGAGGCAGACGACTAGGGAGGAAAAAAAGTTTTATTCTGAAGGGCCACCGTGGTTTGGCGTCTTACTTTGAAGGCTTTGGCGTCAACGCCGCTTGAGACGAGTTTGTTCTTCTTGAGGTTGATCCACTCCAGGTTTGGGATGCCGTTGAAGGCGTCTGCTGGGATGCTGCTGATGTCGTTGCCTGCAGGCCAGAAGAGTTTCAGTCAGGAAGCTCGTGCAGGTTCACTACGGGGTTCATTCAGTTGCATCACTTGTTCTCCAACGTTTTGGGTTCAAATCATTTATTTGCTGAGCTGACTCCACTTGTACTCAGTATGTTGTCTCTCCTCGCTCATGGACAGAAAATACAGACGGCAGCTTCACACTTTTAGCCGGTTTTCATCGTCGCGTTGCAAAGTTTGTGTGACGTCGCCAGCAGCAGGTTGTGTTAACATTCCTGCTGTGCGGTTTGCAACGAGCTAACAGCAGAAGCTTAACGTAGCCGAAGATCATTTTCAAGGTCAAAGATGGACCTTCATAAGTGAAGTGAAGCTTCTTCTGCGGTGAAACATCAGCTGATCAGTTTCTGGAAGTTAAAATCTACAACTTTACTTTAAATTATTGTATCTGAAAATGTACAAAAGTTTGATTTTGGTTACTCATTCTATAGCCAACATCCTGTTTTGAGTAGCGATTGTTCAAAAAAAAAAAAAAACTACAGTGATCAGCAGGTTTAGAAAATTACTGAAGCTTTATGAAACCAAAAAAAACAATAGAGTTTACGATAAGGAGTCGTTTTTTTTTAGATTTACATCTTCAGTAGAAGCCAACGTGCTTCTACTGTGTGTGTGTGTGTGTGTGTGTGTGTGTGTGTGTGTGTGTGTGTGTGTGTGTGTGTGTGTGTGTGTGTGTGTGTGTCCTCGTGCTCACCCTCCAGACTGAGAGACTTGAGCTCTTGGATGGACAGAGGAGGGAAGTACGTGAGTTTGGCGTTATCGCACGTCAGCGTGACGTCGGAGATCTCACATCCTGGAGGAAGGACTCTCCTGTCCTCCACCACCTCCTCCCTCTCCTCCTCCCACACCTCCTCCCACTCCTCCACCTCCTCTACGCCTGCTCCCGTGTCCTTCAGCTCCTCCTCCGTCGCAGCAGGAGGTTGTGGTATGGGAGCAGGGAGGAGGTCTGGTTCCTCTGGTTCTTCGGGTTCTTGTGGTGGCATCTCAAACACGTCTCCTCTCAGCCACACCTCCTGTACCCTCTTCTTCTCCTCTTCCTCCTCTTCCACCAGAGCCAGCAGCTCCTCCCTCAGCATCTCCTCCCGTCTCCACCGTTCCTCCTCCAGCTTCCTCTCCTTCTCCCTCGCCTCTCTCTCCGCTGCCTCCTTCTGCCTCCTGTCGGCCTCGTCCTGTCTCCTCCTCTTCTCCTCCTCCTCCACGTGCCTCTTCCACTCCCTCTCCTCCTTCTCCACCTGCAGCCTCAGCGCCTCCTCCTCAGCTCTCCTCTTCCCCTCCACTATCTTCCTTTGTTTCTCCGCCTGCTCCTTCCTCTGCCTCCTCCTCGTCTTCCTCGCCTCGTCCTTCTTCCTCAGGCGCTCCTCCTCCTCGCGGTGCTCCTCTTCCTCCCGCCAGAGGATGCGCTGGATCTCCTCCTGGGTCAGCGGAGGCGTCGCCGCCGCCGCCGCCTCGCCGGGGTCGTTGGGAACTGGGGAGTCACCAGAAAGGTCAAGGCCGAGGTCGGGGTCTTGGGTGGGTGCAGGGTGGCAGCCAATCAGAGGGCAGGAGGGCGGTCAAGAGGAAAGGAAAGAAAAGAGTTGACGGGGACAGAAAGAAGGAAGGAAGGAAGGGATAGAAAGAGGAGAGGAGGAAATAAAGGAAACTAAAAGAGAAGACACAGACAGACGAGAGGTGGACAGACAGACGGCTGTGTGTTAGTGACCGGCGGCTCGAGTCCGTCTGGTTGCAGCTACAGACCGGTCTGAACCAGATCCCATCAAACTGCTTCTACTTGGCCCACAGACGGAGGAGTTGGTCTTCTTGTGTCCGCCAGTTGGCACTGGATTCATATTCAATCATTAAGACCAGCGGTTCTCAAACTGTGGGGCGCGACCCTCTAGTGGGGCGCGGAGGTATTACAGGTGGGGCGCAGGAAAGATGCAGATTCTTAAAAAATATATATATTTATTTTAAATCCTTTAATATGGAAGCGCATTTTCGCACAAAAAAAAATTAGGACTAAAAAAATTTAAATTAAGACCATATATATATATATATATATATATATATATATATATATATATATATATATATATATATATATATATATATATAAAATTACCACAACATTTTTTTTCGTTGACTTGAAAAAAGTTGATTCTTTTTTTTGTCTTTTTTTTTTTTGGTCCTAATTTTTTGTGTGTGACAGAAATGGGCTTCCATACACTTTATTAATCCCACAGTGGGGGGATTATTCTCTGCATGTCATCATTCTCAGTAATGAAGCAGCTTTGTGCTGCTGTGAAGCTCTGGGGCTTCAGTGCCTTGCTCAAGGACACTTCAACAGTAATCCAACCGGCTTCCTTGTTCATCTTTATGACAAATATGAGTTATTTTTCTCACATATATAACTTTATTTGCATTGTTTTAACAAAGTGATTGCTCATGTTGTTAGTTGTTGTCAGATGGAGCAATCTGGTTCACTTGAAAGGGATTTACATTTTCTTTAATCTCTTCATTAAAAAAGCAAAGATGGAGGAGTCTCAACAAGTTGGACCATTTTGTTCCATGTTGTTGGGGCGGTGGAACATTTTGCTTCCTCAAAGTGGAGACAGAAACAGTTTGAGAACCGCTGAGTTAGACCAACTTCAGCTCACTCGTCTGACACTTCGGGCTGTTTTACGCTCATGAAACCAACAGACATCCAGCCTGGAACAGAAAGAACAAACGTCTGACTGTGTTGAATCCGTAAGAATTAAGAATTTGTACGGTTGCGTCATTATTTGTCAAACTTTTACTGTTTTAACCTACAACAACAGATATGTTGGGTTTAAATGAACAGACTGAGTATATTTATGAGTATAAAACAGCTTTCAGTGTTTTTCCCTTCACAGTTAACTCCACACAGTTGTCAAACAGTGTACTTGTACACATGTGTACATGTTTCCGCAGTCATTTTATTGCTGTATTTATCGAGAACGGTGATAATTCAACAGACAAAATGGCTTATTTATATTATATTATATATATATATATATATATATATATATATATATATATATATATATATATATATATATATATATATATATATATATTCGCTGTGGATTCAGAGTTTTCATTTTGAGGAGATTGAATTGACAGTAAAGGTGGAACCAACACTGGACATGTTAAACCAACATGTGGTATCTCCCAATACACACACCTGTTAAAACTCTCACAACATGTGTCTTAAACCAACACAAAAATGTGCACAACACATTTTTTTTTTTTAAAGCCATGACGGGAACAGGAAGCAACATGCAGAGGCCTCGGAGATGGAAACGGCTTCATTTAAATTATTGCAGGAGACGTGTGAAGAGTTTAATTCCACATCAAATGAATCATAGAAAGGCAATAATAGAAACGAATAGAACTAGTTGTTGTTCCAGTGAAGCCTGGAACCTTTCAAACTTTGATCCTGTTGCCCAGAAACCGTTGCTCGTCTCCGTTGCCTCTGGATGTTGCACCATGGCGTTGCCACATGTTGTGTTGCTACCTGACTCCATGCAGACGGGGCAGCACTCCCCAGCGGGCGTGAAGGGGAAGTGGCAATGCATTGTGGGACAGGTGATCTCGTCACAGAGCACCCGCCCGCCGGTGCACAGACACGTCACACAGGGCTCTGGGGACCAGACGGCCTGGTGGAACATGGTGAGGCCCCGGTACTCACACTGGCCCTGCTTACCTGAAACAACAGAGCAACACCTTTATGGTATACTATGTATAGCATTGTTTTATATGTGTATATATAATTGATTGAATTGAATACTTGTCAAAAGACAACAGTTTAAGCTGCTCCCACGGCAAAGACAAACATTTAAAACAAACAGACATTTAAAAACATCAGAAATAAGTGGATTAAAGTGCATGTGCCGTTAATATATGCTGGGACTTAAATAGAACATATAACATAATTGAGCTTCAACCTTTTAGAAACCGTGCGCTAAAATCCTTCCTGCGCCCATTTTAAGTCCCAGCATGCCCCATTCAGACAATCTTTTGGCATTAAATACATAATTTTTCCATTTTTGGAACCGAACGACACAGTTTTTTTGACTGAAACTTCTTCCTAACTGGACAAGTCTTTGTTTTATTGTGATTTTTGTTGCAGATTCTGATTCTTTAGGTCCTAATATTTTCAAAAAGGTGTCTTATTGACGCTCCAGGAGGCTTTTTTGGGGAAACTGGCTCATATCATGCTGGATGTTCATAGTTACCATCAAAACATCTTTTAAAAGTGATTTTTTTTTTTGCAGATATACATTTTTTTCCCAAGACTTTGCTGAACAAATACATACAATAAACACAAGTATTGGGATTAATTTGTGGTTCGTACGACGACTCAAACAGCAGCAGTAATTGCTGTGTGCGTCTGGTGGAATCTACAGCCTGTACTTTACCATCAGAACCAGACAAAGCAGTGATTTGTAGCCGCTCCGCTCCTCCCGCCGCATCAACTCCACCCTTCAACATCCGACCCCGGACGGGGACGGAGCAGTGAGTCAGGGGAAGAGCCAGTAAACCACTATGATGCAGCTCCCAGGGGCTCTTTGTGTGTATTGTGAGTCCGTCCCGTCTGTCATCTATCCGTCCTAATGGCATGCTCTTTGTGACGGCCAGAGAAGCACAGGTAGTTAAGAGGCTCAGGTTATTTCTCTTAAATACTGTCTCTCCATCTCTGAGAGCAGTGACACCGTCACCCTGTCATCTCTGCCGCAGCACACATACTTTACAGCTTTTCTTTTCTGCGTACAATGTGATCTCCCCGTCGTCCTTGAATGTGTTCATTGTCTGGTGAATTGAAGGGTTTTGTTGAAATGACACGGCGGCCGTCAGACTGCTGCAGCACCATGTTTCTCTCTGGTGGCCACTGAATATCTTCATGTGTTTCACCAGCAGAGAAACAGTTAGTGGATTCAGCGATGGACAAAAATGTATTGTCAACCGTGTGAACAATCAGTTTCCGAGCAAATACACCCAATAATTTTTCTTTTTTTGCGTTTTGGACTACTGGTCAGATGCCGACCGTCGTGTGTGATATTAATGTAACCTAAAAGAAGAAAGAAGTGAAGGGTGATTGAGTGAGAGGCTCCAAGGTCACTTTTTAAAGTGTGTCTGTCTCAGAGTTTTCAGAGAGGTCGAAACCAGGGGTGTCAAACATACGGCCCGCGGGCCGGAACCGGCCCACCAGGGGGTCCAGTCCGGCCCACCGGATAACTGTTAAAATTACTTTTTTTTTCTTTTTTTAGTTAAAATTTTAACTAAAAACATAAATAAAATTAAACTAAAAAAAAATAGAAATTATTTTTCAAAATAAAAAATGTAAACTTTTTTTTTAAATTAAAAAATCTGTTTAAATTCTAACTAAAAAAAAAATTTTTTAAAAAGAAAATGTTTTTTTTTATGTATTAATGTTTTTAAATTTTAACTTAAAAAAAATTACAAAAAAAATAAAACGATTGACGGGAGCGCTGATATTATTAAAGATGAATTGTCAACTGGCCGTATTCATTCATGGTGTTAATAATAGTTCGCTGGTCCCCTTAACTTTTAACTTTTGTCCCGTTAACTAAAGTGAGTTTGACTCTTCTGGTCGACACGATGGAAACACGCTCAACACGAGCGCAGAGCAACTTGTTCTGCAGCCGTCTTTGTTCATCCTCCACGTGGCGTCATCGTGGTATTCGAACCCTCAGAGGTTGGAAGGAGACGTTGCATCTCCATCTAGTGAAACTACTAAAGCAACATCTCGTCTTAACTCTCACACTCGAGTCCTGTAACGTTGACAGACGGTTCGCTGTCACGTCGTCTGTTGACATCCAATCTGCTCACGAGGCGTGTTCTCACATCCCAAACGACAGCGGAACAAAAACAACAGAACCGAAAACAGAGTCGCCCTGCAGCTCCTGACGAGAGACGGCCACCAGCGCCGCCGTCCCTTCTAATTACACAACGCTGACGCTGCGGCTTCGTGGTTTCAAACTGAGGCCTTTGAGGTCCTCGTCTCTGTGTGGGATTTGTTTTCTCTTCAGCTCTTTTCCCACAGACGGTTTTCCCTTCTGTTCATGAGCCGTAATAAAAGTTAGCTTCACCATGAGGCCTGTTCTCACAGGAGGTTCATTTGTTGTCTTCAAATGTCATCGATTATCAGGATTATATGGATTATATGGATTCAGATTGTCTTTATTTTCACGCTTACACGTTGTGTCCTGGTGGTGTTCCCTACCCGGAGAGGTTAGAAGATGCATTTCTACGTAAAAACCATGTGCGCTAACATTAGCAAAGTATGTTAGCACATTGTTAGCTAGCGTTAGCTTGACTTGGGTCTAAATTCACTGCTATAATCATTAAAACCCAGCAGGCTTTACAGAACAGCTTTGTTCTGTAACGTCATTGTGATCGCAGCTGTTACTTCTTCTTGTTGACTCGTCTGCTTCTCTTAAATAGCTTTTTTAGTTTTTCTAAAATAGTATTTATTCGACAGCGTCGTCTTCATGGTGACTGACAGATGGCGCAGATCCAGTTTGAATCCACTTCTTTTCTAAACTAAAACCAGGCTTTTGCAGGATTATTTTTTAACATTTTCTTTTATACCGGGTGTAACGTTAATCTGCTCACATCAGCTCCAACGCTCTGTTTCAAATGTCTGACAGGAAGCTGGATGAGTCTGTTTTATGAACTGTAGATTTAAAGTTTGGGTTTTGGACTCTTAGTCAGTCAACAGATGTCATCTGGGACTGCGAAGGACATCGCTATATTTTATAAACTCAATGATTAACAAACAATATATATAGATACAGGCAATGAAAACGATAATTTGAGTGATGCCCCAATACACACTTCAGGAAGATCTGGAGTCGTCTCACTAACCTGGGTTAAAGGTTGAGTTACTGGTCTCGTTAACTTGATTTGTTTCTGGTCTCACTGACCTGGGATAACGCTGTAGCTGGAGTGCGGTTCTTGTAGTTTCTTATAGGACTTCATGATCAGAGCGTTTCCTTGGTCGTCTCCAGGCTCCGCCGGCACGCCGTGACCCAGTCTGATGTTGAGAGGCCTGGAGCGCCCCGCTCTGGCCCGCGAAGGACCTGCAGCGCATGCTCATGTCAATGCAGGCGGACGGGATAGGAACTTAATCCCCGTTCTTATTCAAAGCCCAAACGGCTGAATCCCAGGTAGCGTCTTCCTCACCTTGTCCGTCCCTCTTCCTCTTCCCCCGGCGGGCGTCTCGGTCCTGGTTGCGAGGTTTGTTCCCGGCCTGAGCGTTGGAGGCGTTGGAGGCGGTCACGACCACCAGCAGCCACAAACTGGCCGCCACCAGCCACCACCTCATCGCTGCAGGGAGATGAGAGCCGGCTCAGCTTTTATACAGGAAAGCTTTGACTCCTAGAGATCCTCACCATGGATGCTACCTCTAGATGCTATCTCTAGATAGTGTCTCTAGCAGGTATCTCTAGATAGTGTCTCTAGATAGTGTCTCTAGATAGTGTCTCTAGCAGGTATCTTTAGATAGTATCTCTAGATAGTGTCTCTAGCAGGTATCTCTAGATAGTATCTCTAGATAGTGTCTCTAGATAGTGTCTCTAGCAGGTATCTCTAGATAGTATCTCTAGCAGGTATCTCTAGATAGTATCTCTAGATAGTATCTCTAGATAGTGTCTCTAGCAGGTATCTCTAGATAGTATCTCTAGATAGTATCTCTAGATAGTGTCTCTAGCAGGTATCTCTAGATAGTATCTCTAGATAGTGTCTCTAGATAGTGTCTCTAGCAGGTATCTCTAGATAGTATCTCTAGATAGTGTCTCTAGAAGGTATCTTTAGATAGTGTCTCTAGATAGTATCTCTAGAGATACTTTCTCTAAGATAGTATCTCGTATCTCTTGATAGTATCTCTAGACAGTGATACCAAAGTCTTACTTTGAGAAACACAAACATCTTTCTACAAAACACTTTTCCTTCATTAGATCTCAAATTTCCCAATCCTCAAAACTTCTGATGCGCTGAAGACGTTTTGTTCCAAACCCCAAAAAAACCCAAATGGGTTCAGAACCCAGCTGGTTAATGAGATATAACGAGGACAAAAAGGAAAATATAAAACTGTGAATTCTCCCAACAGAGTGGTTGTAAATCACAACTTGAGAAGGTTCACTGACAGCCGGGGGTTCGAGTCCAGACTGCTCTCCACCTCTCTTTCTCCTCACTCACTTCTCAGTCTTCTCTCAACTGTCAACCCTCAATCTGAACATCAAATCGTGAGGAGAAACAACGTTTTATCCACACATTTTGAAATGCAACGATCTAAAATATCTGGAAGACCAAACAGACGGATAATTAAGACGAAGGTTTTTTTTACCTGCAGCAGCTTCCTGGACAAAAAGAAGCTTTCAGTGCTGCAGCCGGCCTTCATATAGCTTTCTGCTGGGGTCCTAATGGCCGGTTCCGTGTGTGTGTGTGTGTGTGTGTGTGTGTGTGTGTGTGTGTGTGTGTGTGTGTGTGTGTGTGTGTGTGTGTGTGTGTGTGTGTGTGTGTGTGTGTGTGTGTGTGTGTGTGTGTGTGTAATGACTAGTCTTCGGTACACACAGCAGTCCTGTCATTATTAAAGCACACACCTTCACACACCTGATAGTTGCAGCAGATTCAACTGGTTCTCTCTATCGGCCTCAATAACAATAATAAAATGGGGCTCTGCCCCAGTGCATGTTGGGAGCTGTTGTGTTGAATCGTAAAGCTCGACTCTTAAGAAAAGAGAGATATTTATCTCAGGAGGAGGAGACTCTCGGGCTGAAAGAAAAGCCTCTTTAAGTATTTTGGTTCTTCAGCTGGACTCAAACACACGACTCTAAAATGAAGATGAGCGTTTTATTGTCTTGAGTTTATCCAGAACATTAAAGAGTTAAACACTCAAACTAAATGAGATGTTAAGGGTAGAGATTATGAAACATGGTGAGTAGGAAGATTTGATCAAATACAAGTGCAAATGGATTATTTGAGTATTTACAGAGTTTGAACCCTTTGTGATTTTAACAATGTTAAACAACAATGAACTAGTTTGCATCCAAAATCTGCTCCCATGAAGTTTTTTCAGAGCAGCATATTTTAAACATGATGAGAAGTATCCGCCCACACACACACATGCACACACTCTCTCTCTCTCCAACATTCACATTAATATTCACGTTCTCTTTGAGATGGAAACTAAACTCCAGTCTGCAGCTCCTCGCCTCCCATCGACCAATGGGAACCCGAGAAAAGAGAGAGAGAGAGAGAGAGAGAGAGAGAGAGAGAGAGAGAGAGAGAGAGAGAGAGAGAGAGAGAGAGAGAGAGAGAGAGAGAGAGAGAGAGAGAGAGAGAGAGAGAGAGAGAGAGAGAGAGAGAGAGAGAGAGAGAGAGAGAGAGAGATCTACTGAACGCAGTCGGAGGAAAAGAAAACAGGAGGGAGGGGAGAGAAACGGAAAGTATTCAGCAGTTCAGTTTCTGGATGAGCAGGAACAGACGGAGAGACTTCCAGCAGCAACAGGGAGGATAAAAATAACCTGGAGGCCGTTTGGAATTAAGGAAATCTTTCCCTCAGTCTTTCTCATTAACTGAGGTTAAAACTGTGTGTGTGTGTGTGTGTGTGTGTGTGTGTGTGTGTGTGTGTGTGTGTGTGTGTGTGTGTGTGTGTGTGTGTGTGTGTTTTTCTCATCAGTAACAAAACACACTAAAGAAATGACTGTGCTCGTCTCCAGAGTCTCTGGACGTGTTGGTTGCCGTGTTCCCTCTTATATTTATAAATATTGGCTGTCCCGCTCCATGTCAGAGCAGCAACATGGCGGTTACTCGCCGTGATGCTGTTGTACGGCCTCCTGGATGCAAACTGTGTGCAACAGTTCACACGTTGCAGCGAGAGAAAGTGTTCCAGCAACTTGTCCCTTGATGATGATGAAGAAGGAGGAGGAGAAGAATGAGAAGGAGTAGAAGAAGAACTACAGATAAAGTCTCTGGAGCGACGTGAAGTGTGTATTCTGTTACACAACAAGAGACACATAAAGCTTCAGGTCTCATGTCTCAGAATAGTCGTTCCTTCAATCTCATCTTTTAAATATTCAAATGAATCTAAAGAAATGCAGCTGACTCACTTCTGTTCTGGTAAATGTTCCCCTTGTGGAAGTTGCGCTGCAACGTTGAATAAGCTCATTATTTTCCCTCAGAATTTCGTCTATTTGTTTAGATGATTATTGAGAAATGTCTCTAAACCAGGAAACCAAAGCAACACAAAGTGGAAACCGAGTTATTTTAGAAACAGAAACACAGATGTTGGAGCACGTTTTGTCGTGGCACTCCTCAAACGTCCTCATCGCTCTGAGGGAAGCTGAGGAGCGATGCCTCAGCACCAGGAGGTGCAAGGACACGTTCAGCTTCTCTTTAAGTCAAACAATCTGGATCAGATTCAGTCGTAGTCTAGTTCACCAGTTACAAAAACAAAGTCCTCGTCGTTTTCTTTTGGACCTTCGTTGAAGATCATCTGTTTACAAACCGTCCCCACAAAGACAGAAAGACAGGCGGAGGAGGCGGAGCCCAGGAGACGGACACACAGACGTGGACGCTACTTTACCAGCAGTTTGAAGGCGGCTGAGAGACTCCAGGCCAAAATTCTTCCTCCCTCTTTTCTCCTCCTCCGGTTCTGCAGGAGCTCCAGGGGAGATGTGTGTGTGTGTCGCTGTGTGATGATGCCGTGTGTGTGTGTGTGTTTTGTGTCTCAGATCGTAGAGAAGTGTGTGTGGAGCAGAGCAGGCTAGCAGAGCTTTGAGGGGAAGGTTAGGATTTGTTCTGCAGCTGGAAGAGAGAGAGAGAGTGAGTAATGAACAGAGAGAGAGAGAGAGAGAGAGACAGTAATGAACAGAGAGAGAGAGAGAGAGAGAGACAGTAATGAACAGAGAGAGAGAGACAGGTCTGACATGTGTCTTCCCGTCTGAGGACACGCTGCCAACACGCTGCAGAGTATCAGAGAAGCGAACCAGCGAGAGCTCAATGTTCTCATGTTGAACAGTTGAAAAGGGCAGAAAGAGGAGGCGGCTTGTTGAAGATGAAACATGACGGTCTGACTGAGGTGAAGAGGTCAGAGGTGAAGAGGTCAGAGGTCACACAAGACCAAACATCCCACTTCCATGTGAACCAGAAGACTTTGTGTGAAAAGCTTTTCACAGACTGGAGAAACGTCTGAAAGATAGTAAAAACCTTCCTGAACTAAAGGACGATTACAAAATGGAGGAATAATGTGCTTATTAGCACAAAAGAAACAGTTTCATGTTACCAAGCTGTTTAATTACAAACCTCTGGTACAGTGAAACAGAATGTGTTTAATATTTAGGAGATTTGGTTAAATTAGTCAATTTTGAAGTGTTAACTTTTAAGTTCAAGAATAAAAACCGATAGCTCGTTTCATTTTAGAGTTTTTAAATCTCAGAAATCCATGTAAAATAAAAATGTGTGACTAAAACTACTCAGTTTAACTTTATCAACGCTCATTATTGTTTTGAGTGTCTGAAAGTGTAAAATATAAATATAAAGTCTTAAAATCTAACAAAACATGTACAGTTCTATCAACAAAAATCCCACAATGCAATTCTGGAAACTCAACGTAAGCCGACACTGCATCTGTCAGTGATGGCCTGGAAAAGTATTTGAAAAAAGACTTTAAATAGTCATTGAAAGTGCTTGAATTCATATATTTTGTGCCAGGTTATAAAATACTTTTGATCCTTCCACAGCGCCAACATCAACCGTTAACTGACTACCGTAAAAGTCGGGTAGTTGTTCCCGTTAGCTCCCCGCTGTAGCCAGCTGGCTGCTGTGCTGCTAGCTCTCTGCTAGCTCCCTGATAACCACCAACGGTAGCGGGATCAGCTGGACGCCGCTAGCTAGCTAGCTACAGCCGGGAGCTAGCAGCAGCGCTAGCTTGTTACAGCCGGGGAGCTAGCAGCAGCGCTAGCTAGCTACAGCCGGGAGCTAGCAGCAGCGCTAGCTTGTTACAGCCGGGGAGCTAGCAGCAGCGCTAGCTTGTTACAGCGGGGAGCTAGCAGCAACACGGAACAAACTGAATAAAACACAGTAGAGAGCAGTAAAGAACCGGTTTCAGGGAGTAGAAACGTCTGATTACACGCACACACACACACCTGCAAATGCCTCTTGGTTGAGTCACCTGGACACGCCCCTCCTCACTTGTGGGACACGCGCCAGTGTGTTGGGAAGCAGCGCGTGCGCGTCAGTTAAACAGCGGGAAGTCCAGTAACGTAAACTCATCCTCGTTTCTTCCTCAATTTTCGCTGCTGTTTTGTGATGAAAACAAAGAACAGAAGTTTCCACTGGAGCTGAGACGTTTTCATTCATCGTGGCATGACGTCACGCTGAAAGTATTCTCTGTTTCCTCTCACTGCGGGTCTCTGTTGTGACTCCGTGTTCAGACTTGTGTGTTTTTGTGTGTTGAATGTTTCCCAGTGTTCAGGTAAACGTGAGCTGCAGCGCCTCCTGCAGGCCACCGGCGGCTCTGCACTGAGTTCCTATAGGATTCAAAACCTGCTAATGTGGCTGCAGGAGGCTAAAGGCTAAGCTATCCGTTTATTAATTAATGGCAGAAAACCTTTTAGTAAATTAACTGAGATTGTACACAAACTTAAAAATAAATAAATCCTTTATTAGTCCCGCAGTGGGGAAATTGGAGGATTACAGCAGCAGTGCACACAAGAGACGCTTATTAATATAAATGAACAATATAAATAAGCAGTAATTAATCCACAATAGGAGTATTATATATACAGGCAGATTAAAAAGTATTTAAAATGTATTTATATTGCACCAATTGAAGTGTTTTTGTGATCTACTCTCATGAAACAGAAAATAACGACACAGTGTCAACAATTCAACTTTATTTTTTCTAAAGATATTTAGTGTAAATCATCTGCATAATATTTGCTGAGAAATAAGAGTAAACGTAAATGAATATGTCAGAGAAACCAAACGGCTGCTTTTTATTTCACCTCAGATACAAGATATGTTTAAATATTTAGTTTTATATAGGAATGCTTTGACTGTCATTATTAATTATCTATTGTCTTTGATAAAAACATCTGACTTGTACTTATTGAACCACTAAGAGGACTAGACTGTTAAATCACTAGTTTTAACGTCTATATGCACATTGAATGTACGTAAAATGTCGCTGTATTTGTTCTTGTGTTTTTAATGGAGGTGAAGGAGCACACAAGTAAAAATGTTTAGTGAGATTCCTCTGAAGATAATCTCTCTTTCTCTCCACAGGAGAAATATCCGTCCGTTGTCTCTCTTCCCGGAGGAAGCAGGTCAGAGGTCATGACCCTGAACCACCCCGAGCTTTCTGGGTAATCTCTCTCCTCCCGGTGGAGTGCAGTAACTCGCCGCTGCCTCTCTCTCTCCTCTGACCTCCATCTTTGTTTCCAGCTGCGTGGTGTCGGTCCGCTGGTCGGTGGTCGTGTCCAGAGAGGGCGGAGTCGCTCCAGAGATCCAGCTGCTGACGAAGATCCCAGAGAAAGGTGAGACGTCCACCTGAACCTGAGATCCTCATGGAACACCTGGGAAAGTCCTTGAAAAAAATCAAATCCCCAAAAGTTGTGTAAAAGTGGTGTAAAAGTGTTATATTCCTGTGTTCATTTAGTTATAAATAATGAATCTGCTTTTAAAAGAAAGAGGCTCAACATATCAGCAGCATACATACAGACATCTATATAAATGTTTATTCTTTTAATCAAACTATTGTCTCTCATCCATTTGAGTCATTTAAGGTTTACTGTATGCTTTGAATCCTCAGTTTAAATACTACATTTTATCACTTTTTACTGTTCACACACACATTTCACACAATGTTTGCTCATGAACATTTGGTTTAAAGTCATGTAAATGTGTTTGAACCCTGATTCTAACTCGACTGAGCTTCTACGTTAAAAAAATGTTACAACAAACTAAACTGTGTTTTGGTACAAACGGTTTGCTCTCCGGTTCCCAACGCGGCCGGTAACAATAGAAATGTTCCTTTTTATTGTTTTGTAAACTTCATTCTCCACATTTGTCGGCCGTTGACGAACGTTAAATGTTAAGTCTGTTTTATGAAAAGTTAAACTGCTAACTAAGATTATTTTATAACCAATTATTATTTCAATTTATTTTCTCCATCCTCAGATTTCCAGGTCACGATTGTTTTTTTTTTTCATTTCAAATAATTTTGTCCGTCTGCTTTTCTAGAAATTATTCAGAATGTTTCAGGTAAATCCATAGAAATGGTTATTTGAACACAAGGATAATGATCCAATATGACATCTTTGTGTTGTTCTTTGTGTCTCTGCAGCGCTGCGGTTGTTCCCCTCTCAGGCAGCAGGGGGCGCCGCCGCCGCCAAGGCCTTCCAGAGCCTGCTGAGGCTTCTGGGCCCTGAAGCGGCGCTGGAGTCCGTCATCATGGCGGTCGGCCTCTCGCAGGACGCTTAACTCACCTCCAAACACAATAAACACACAGACACACACTGCGAGGGTTTTAGTCTCTTAGAAATCTTTATTCAATAGAAAGAGCTCGGCTGTGACGACTGTAACAGCCGAGCTCGCCGGTCAAAATCTACAAAAATAAATAATTTAAATACAAAAATGCAGGACAGCAGTGTCGCCTCTTTTGTATTTTCAAATAGTTTTTTCTCCTCTCAGATATTTACACACACGCAGCTTTTAGAAGTCTGAGGCAACCGACCAATCACACGGCAGCTCACCTGCCGGAGCTCCGCCCCTCAGTGAGGACCGTTTCCCCTCGATTATTGGAACGGGAATCTTTAAGGAATTTATTTTGCAGTTCTATATGTTGTTGGTTTGTTTTTAACCTCAGTTTGTGTCCGTTAGTTAAATTATATCTGAATTTAAATAACTTCTGTTGTTTCTTGTCTTCGTCTGAATAGAAACGCTAAAAATAACTGTTTATATTGTTTTAAGGCTTATTGCTACACTAGTTCATCAACACATCGGTCGTGCGTCCGACCACCTGAACCCTCGTCCAGAGATTACGACGGCACACAAACTGAGGCGACGAGATTATGAAAATAATCTGCGCAGTCGCATCTTTTTTGTGATCGGACGCTTTGGCGTTAGGTTTTGTTACAATGTTTAGAAAGTTATTTAAAAAAAATGAAAAGTCGTAGTAACATCCGATCGTCTGCCGTCTCGCAGAGAGGTATTGACCCACCCCGCCTTTACCCATGAGCCTCTCTGCTTCCCCGTCACGCCGCCTGTTGCGTCTTCCTTCGACAGGTCGAGCGGTCGGGTCGCTGCGCTCCGCTCTCCGGCCTTTTGACTCCTCCGCCTCCCAGACGACCAAGGGTTAAAAAAAGATGGCGCCAGAGGCAGTTTTCAACCTTTAGTTTAGTGTTTGGATTCAACAGAACTGACCCCGTGACCCCGCTGATGTGCATCATCCTCGTCATCGTCACAATGGAGTGTGAAGGTTTTTTTTGTTTTCCGTCTAGTTTCCGTCTCGTAGTGCGAGTTTTTTTGTTTGTTTTCCAGGCGTTTGATTGGCTGACGGAGGTGATGGAGGACGGAGAGCGGACGCTGTAAACGGGGAACTGAAATCAAGTGTTACCAGTTTTATCTGACGCGAGCGCTGCTGGTTCAGAGGACGATGACATCACCAGGAGGTACCAGACGACCCAAAAAACAATATTAAAACAGACTCCGAGCGCGACTCGAGTCGCTGCTCGTCTTCCTCGTTACAAAGAACTTAAAACCGGTCGCCGGGCCCTGATGATGTCGCTCGTCCCGTCTTCACGAACGTCCCAGCGCTCCTGAACGCATCATTTTTGCAAACATCGGACGACCCCGACGCGCGTCGGGTTTCGGGTCGTCTGGAGTTCGAGGTACTGAGAGTTCACGACCGCGTCCACAGCGGTGAACGCAGACTGTAACAAAGAGTTTGTCTCCCAACACACACACACACAGGCGCACACACACTCTCTCACGCACACACACCGCCACCTTCCGGTCCTATCAGAACATTTTAGGCACATGGATAAACGCACAACAAGCCACTTATGACACACAAAACAAACCAGCGGCGCAGCAGCATGAAGCTCGGCTTCGTTTACCCAGAAGCCTTTGCTCTGGTGGGGGTCAGGCGCTGACGTGCGCTTTGACCTCTTTGCGTTAAAAAACCCTCAGATCAGTGTTTCTGAAGCAAGGCCCAGCTTGAATTTGTGTTTTTTTGGGGCTTCAATTGTGAAAAAGAGACGGGAGGAAAAGTGAAGCGGCGTCAGCAGACGAGTGAACGCAGGAGTGTGAGACTGAAATGCTGCTTTTCTTCCAACAACAAACAGAAAATGACAACAATGAGAGTTAAAATGTGCTTTTCCCTCCAACACAAAAGAAGGTGTTGCGTCAGAAAGGCAACTGGACACAAACGTCTCCGCTTGAAGAAGCTACAGGAGCCGATTCATCGCACGGCCCTAAAGGGTCAGTTCACCCAAATATATTTATCATAACTCACTCAGTGCTGAGAAGACGACGCTGGACTCTAAAGCAGAGTTTCACTCGTCAGTGCAACACGAGGTTTAACAGGTTAAATGAATAACGGAGCTCATGTACTGGATGCTTTGTGTTATGAAGGTGGACATAATGAGAAATTGGCCGCTGAGTGATTTTTTTTTTTTTTTTTTAATTTATTTTTCTTCCCTCAAGTGAGATTTTTTTCCACGCAGATATTTTTGTTTTTATTACAGCCACACATTTTGTTTATTGCCAATGAAAAGGACATTTTATTAATATATATTTTATAAAACAATGTTTTTATTGGAACTGTTTCCTTCAAAATGAGAAGTTTCAATTCAAACATTGTGTTTTGTAGATTATCCAGTTACAGTAAAAGTCAAGTTTGTATAAAAATGTGGTTGTTTTTTTTTAATTCAAGGCTCAGAGTTTCCCAAGCAGCTCAAGACCAATAAACCATAACTGATAGATTTCACTGGAGGGAAGAGGGAAGGCTTCTTTATTAATATTATTAATATTTGGGTGAACTTACCCTTTAACGATACTCGACCCTCCTGCTCATGAAGAAAAATAAAGCCACCAACATTTGACCTTTAACATCTCGTCAAAAACAAAAAACGCCCGATGAGGAAAAAGTGTTAACACGACGCCAACGACTCAACGTCATTCTCTCTCGTGGGCCATGAAGCAAACGCAGCCGCGCCTCCTGCAGCCGCCGCGCCTCCTGCAGCCGCCGCGCCTCCTGCAGCCGCCGCGCCTCCTGCAGCCGCCGCGCCTCCTGCAGCCGCCGCGCCTCCTGCAGCCGCCGCGCCTCCTGCAGCGTCTCCTGCAGCTAAGAGTCCAGCTGACAACCAGAGGCTCACAGACCTGCAGGTCCTCTGTGGCTGCAGCTACTCGTGCTTTCACGCTCCCAGAAGCCCCGCCTACATTCAGTAAATGACATCATACGTACGCTAACGCCCAACGACATGCTTTTCGCTTTTCACTCTTCTTCCGCTTTCTCTCTCTCTCTCTTTCATTTCTTCTCCCGTCTTCTCGGAGGTCAAACTCAACTCTTCGTCACCGCCGAGGGAAAAAAAAAAAGGCCGAAGCTCCGCCCCCTGTGAGTTTTCTAATAAATAAGCATCCTGACAGGACAGAGTGGTGCTGGGATTCCCCTCCTGGTGGGAGAGCGTCTAGAATCAGTAACGTCTGGTGATGAGTTAGTTAGTGGTGACTTCCTGGAGATATATATTTATTTTTTTAATTGCCCGAGCTGTTAACCGTCAACACGAGCGGCGTGAAGAGGCTGCAGTACCGTCTCTGGCCTGCAGGGGCTCTAGAGCGCTGCATCAGCATCAACTGATGCCATCAGACGTCCGTTAGTCAGCTGGGGGAGAAGGGAGGATGAGGAGGAGGAGGTCACATGGGGTGGAAGAGCAGCGTGCAGTCCTCTCTCTCCGCGGCCGTGAAGATGCCGGAGTGTGGCGACGGGGAGCCCTTTGGCAAGGCGCCGCCCGTCCTCAGGTAGCAGGAGACGATCTTCTGGTCCAGGCGCAGCTGGCTGGGGATGCTGTCGAACGGCTTCGGGTCCAAATCCAAGATGGAGACTGAGTAGGAGAGAGCCGGCGGTCTGGAGGAGAGGAAGTCCCTGATCCTCCTCTGACTGCAGGAGGAGGAGGAGGAGGAGGAGGAGTTAATGTCTGGCTCCACCTGGTGGCCGTCATCAGACACTACAAACTGGTTCCTGAAAACTTTACACGACGCCTTCAGGGACCAAAATGAAAAGTTCACTCAGCTGCCGATTATCAAGAAGATCATCAGGAGGAAGTTACCCTCCAATAGATGACAAATCAATTCATATTTCTATATCAATTAATAGTTAAAATGGTGAAAGAAAGAGTTCATGTACATCATAATACAAATAATAATAGCACAGCACTCATCTTATTAAATAACATGTGGAGCTTGAAAGTACAAGTCTCATCATACTTGAGTATTTCCATCCAATCATACTTCATGATGAAACATGATGTCAGACAATATAATCTGAGCCTGAGTGAAAAAATAATCCCTTTAGTGAACTGTAGTGAACGTAATCCCTCAGTGCTGGAGCCGTGTGAAAAGATTCATCATCTAGACACAAAGACAAAGACTTTAATCGTCCTCTAAAGCCTCCGAGTCGCCTGCAGACTTTAAGGTTCACCTGCCAGTTAATGGAGCGCCTAACTTACCCTTCATCGTCCTCCTCTTCCTCGCTGCTGGGCACCAGAGCGACCATGATGGAGCAGTCCTTTGCCGTCATGGCGACGCGGTACTGATGGACCTGAAGTCAGAGCACAGAGGTTATTTAATGACTAACAAACAGCCTCGACTGTGATTGTGAAGCGTCCGTCGCCACAGAGCCGATGAGTTCCAGCTCTCGGTTCCCCGGTTCCTCGGTTCCCCGGCTCTCACCTTGGCGACGGCGTACTCCACCGAGCCGTCGTCCTCGGTGGGACACTTCTGCAGCTTCTCCAGGAAGGCCTCGTCGTACGGCCCCTCCATCTGAAGGCGGGCTCTGACGCAGACGGGCAGCGACGCCGGAGACCAGACGGTGGTTCCCCTTCAGGAGCGACGGGGTGAAGAATGAGATTCATCCAGATAAGAGAACAACAGTTTACATCCCTCAGACGGTCGCCGTGCGTTACCTCTCTTTGGGGAAGTCCTGCAGGTGTTGCTCCACGCGGCGGTACAGCGGGTAGAGGCCCTCGATGTCCAGCGTGTCCAACATCTGAGTCTGCAGGATCCTGAACAACACGCTGTCGCCGGGTAAACCCTGAGGACCTGGAGGGAGAGAGAGGATCTTTTTATGTCAGAAATCTGGTTTATTGAAAGGTTTAAATCAAGATCTCTGAGTCGCAGCACAGTCGGACGGGTTGAAGGAAGCTGCTGACCGTTGTGAATCCTCTCCTTGTTGAACAGACTGGCTTCACAGAAGCTGCGTCCTTCTCCTCGCGTGTCCGTCAGCACCTCTCCTCCATCGTCTGCTCCTCCAGCGCTCAGCAGGGCGTTGACCAGGACCTACAGGACACGCACTGTGAGGCTTCACCACAATGTGTGTGTGTGTGTGTGTGTGTGTTCAGGCACTTTATTCCCAGTGGAACCAGGTAACGGCTAAAACACTGTTTGCTCGACAAAGAGAGAGTTCCCTCCTGACGTCTGAGCCGCCACAGTTTAGAGTCTTTAACCCTTCATTTCAGAACGACAATTTAACATAAAACAAAAAGAGTAATGTACAATATCATTTGTCAATATAGCTGCTAAATATCCAACTTTAATCCAGTGGTTTTCAAAATAAGAGGCTGGCTGATAAATATGCAACGTCAAAGTAAAACTGAGAGCTGCTGCGTGTTTCTCTTCTCTAACTGACGGAGTTTCATTCTGACACGTGAGGAACATTTTGTCTGTTGGAGCCTCTTTGTGTTGGTCCATTGTGTTTACACATAATATATGTTGTGCTTTCAATAAAAATGGACAGTTGTGTGCGACCTGGATAGTTTTACCTGGATGAAGTCGTTCAGGACGGCTTTGCTGGTCATGTGACTGTTGATCCGGTTGTTTCCGTACAGGAAGTAGGGTCTGAGGTGGTGC
This sequence comes from Clinocottus analis, assembly GCF_023055335.1. Taxonomy (NCBI): domain Eukaryota; kingdom Metazoa; phylum Chordata; class Actinopteri; order Perciformes; family Cottidae; genus Clinocottus; species Clinocottus analis. Next base: position 790,274 of record NW_027176065.1, read on the forward strand.
AGCAGAGAGTTCAGGTCCATGGAGTCGTCGCTGACCTCTTTACTGCTGTAGATGCACTGACCGCCCTAACGGACACATTTTGGGGGATTGAACATATATTATAAGTCCCATCGCAGCGTGAGTTCAAGGTGCAAAGGCTGAAGGAGGATCTCACATCTCCAGAAGAGATCTCAAACAGAGATTACAGTCTCGAGAGTTTAGTCTTGGTTCTGATTCTACATCTGTATTTCTGCCTTTGAGCTCAGTCAGTCATAAATAATCTTTATGACTGTCATAAATAATCTTTATGACTGTCATAAACACCTTATCAGTGCTTTCAGTTTACACCTCCAGTCATTCTGCTCATCGCTCCACGCTTTCTGTTCCTTAAACGCCGCTGCGCTCGCGTCACACTGAGAGCGTTGTGGTCGCGTCTCACCTTGAAGATCTTGAAGTTGTTTTGAGGTTCTTCTATCAGGTGTCTGATGGCGAAGTGCATTCTCTGTCGGTTACTGAACAAAAGCAGAACAAGCAGCTTCATTATCTGCAGTGTGGTGGCAAGAATAGTTGCACAAGTTGTCTACACACACACACAGTAGTGTTATAGTGTTATACGTTACACAGTGAATGCACAATGAAGCTCACCCTGAGAACAAGTCCAGAGGACAGTACAGACTCGGCCTCTTCCATTTCCCGTTGGCCACCTGGAGGGAGAGAATACAAAGTGATGAAGGAAGAAACATTACAGAGAGACGGAAGTCATTAAACCAATAAAACCAGTTTGTTTCTGATCTATCTGAGAGAGGAATCTGTCTGTGGGCGTGTCCTTCACTTATCTGGAGTTAATCTGATGTCCTTTACCCTTGTGTGCTGCCTCGCGGCCCAAAGGGACCGCCTTCTCATTCGATGTTGATAAACTTTGGATAAAGCGAGCGGCGCTCGTTGCTCCCTCTTGCATTTTATTCTGGTCGCTATCGGGCTTGTTCCCCCGAACCGACTGGAAGCAGCGTGTCGGCGTGAGCGTGAATAAGCTGACGATTGTAAGTAGGGCAGCAGTTTCAAATTTACATCCGGTATGAATGTTTCACATACCGGTGCACAGACTGCTGTCGCTCTTCAGCTGGCAGCAAAATGTAAAGTTCACAGTGTCAGGTTTAGAACTTAAAATTACATCGCCGAACTGCATGCTGGGTACAGCTCGCCCACTTTCACAGGACAAGGTGTACCTAGCATGGAGCTTGGTGGTGTCATTTTTTTTTGTTGCCATTACGGCTACGCACTACTGGTATGAAACAGCTGCTGGCCGGTTGCTGAAGCTATATATATATATATATATATATATTTTCTTTTTTTAAATATATATATATATATAAAAAAATAAATATGTTTATATATATATTTTTTTTAAATATATATATAAAAAATATATATTTTTTTTTAAAAATATATATATTAAAAATATATATATATATATATATATATATATATATATATATATATATATATATATATATATATATATATATATATATTAAAAATATATATATATATATATATATATATATATATATATATATATATATATATATATATATATATATATATATATATATATATATATATATATATATATATATATATATATATATTAAAAATATATATATATATATATATATATATTAAAAATATATATATATATATATATATATTAAAAATATATATATATATATATATATATATATATATATATATATATTTAAATATATATATATATAATATATATATATAATAAATATATATATATAAAAATATAAATATACCGTGAAACCGCCAGAATCTTTGTGTAGTGTGTGTAGTTGTCCTGTAGTGTGTGTAGTTGTCCTGTAGTGTGTGTGGTTGTCCTGTAGTGTGTGTGGTTGTCCTGTAGTGTGTGTAGTTGTCCTGTAGTGTGTGTAGTTGTCCTGTGGTGTGTGTAGTTGTCCTGTGGTGTGTGTAGTTGTCCTGTGGTGTGTGTAGTTACCTTGTAGTGTTGGTGCATGCAGAAGCGGCACACTTTGGTCTTGATGTCTTTGCTGACGTGTTTGGAGGACGGCAGGAAGCCACATTTGGGCTGAAAACAAAAACACACAAAAACAGCAGCTGAGTAACACACATACACACACACACTTAGTGAAACATGTGATTTGTTGTAACTTCGGGTGTCTGATTCACAGGCCAAGGTTTCTGAAACTGCTTCTCAGGAGGAAGTTTCATTACCGATGAAACAGAAATTACAAATCGGATCAAAACCCTCAAACTGATTCACTTTGATGTTTGTGTGTGTCTCTGTGTGTGTGAGACTGTGTTTACCTTAATCTCAATGCAGAGTGGAGGAGTGTGTGTTGGCTGGTGGAGGACTGGAGACGTCAGGTTGGGCAGACAGAGAGCACAGCCGCTGTAGATGTCCATCACCTTATCACAGCGCCAGGCTGACACACACACACACACACACACACACACACAGACACACACACACACACAGACACACACACACACACACACACGTTATTTCTCATCTAACCATCTGAAAGAAAGTGAATAAACGTTCCCAACACGCGTCTCTGTAACAACACATTTCAGAACCACAGAAGATGAAAAACAGTTTTTTTACCTGGTCTTTGATGTTGAACTTTGATTGACAGCTGTCGCACAAACTCTAGCGGCAGTTTCACCACCTCCTGAGGAGAAAACGAAAGAATAACTTCAGAAAGCCAGCTCACGGTCCTGAGCCTCATGCGCTCTGATCTGCTGGAGGAGGTTTCTCATCACGGGTACAGAGACGCTGTGACGGGAACTCTGAATACAGCTCTTGAGTTTGACAGTAAAATACAAGCAGCTGTTGAGTCCAACTTATATCTTAAATCCATCTGACCCGGCAGAGCCGCTCATGTGCTCAACCCTCCGGACTCCAACACTGTCACTCTTTGTTTTCCTGCCGCCAGAAGAACCGTCTGGTTGCTCGCCCTGAGGGGCGAGTTCAAATATTGATTCACTTGAAAATTACACATTTATAAAGTACTTAAAGTCTGGTGTTGCGGCAGCTGAGAGACCAGAGCGACAAAGTCAAAGGGATCTTTGTTTATCAGGATTATTTAACAATGCCGCCACTAGTCACTGCAGCAGTTCTCAAACTGTGGGGCGCGACCCTCTAGTGGGGCGCAGAGGTATTACAGGTGGGACGCGGGGGGAGATTTATTAATCCCACAGTGAGGGGATTATTCTCTGCATGTCACCATCCTCAGTAATGAAGCAGCTTTGTGCTGCTGTGAAGCTCTGGGGCTTCAGTGCCTTGCTCAAGGACACTTCAACATGAAACTATGGGGAGAAAACAGGAATCCAACCGGCTTCCTTGATCATCTTTATGACAAATATGAGTTATTTTTCTCACATATTTAACTTTATTTGCATAGTTCTAACAAAGTGATTGCTCATGTTGTTAGTTGTTGTCAGATGGAGCAATCTGGTTCACTTGAAAGGGATTTACATTTTCTTTAATCTCTTCATTAAAAAAGCAAAGATGGAGGAGTCTCAACAAGTTGGACCATTTTGTTCCATGTTGTTGGGGCGGTGGAACATTTTGCTTCCTCAAAGTGGAGACAGAAACAGTTTGAGAGCCGCTGATAGTGTAATCGATGACATCAGCTTCAATATTTTAATCTTTATCTTTTGTATAAAGCCGTCTGCTACCACAGGATGAAATAAGATGGGAAACATGATTTCAACACCTGCTCACTGCCGGTTAAAGCTTGTGCCACAACAAGGTGACCTTGCAGGGTGAGCGGGGCGTTTAAATCGTCTGTTTTTCCCCCCGTTGCTTACATAAGCTCAGCTCCTCGGGGCAGCAGGAGCTGAGCGACGGAGAACAGGAGCCGGTCATTTGCATGCGAAACAAATTTCCTGCTGCCTCGTTAAACAGATCTAGTTTAAAGGTTTCTACTGCAAACAGGATGAGTTCAATGCCCGTTTTGAAGCTCATGATACTGGCGGTAGATTCATAGTTTGGTTCAATTGATTTATCAGTGAAATAGCCAAGAGAGTATTCAGTAGAAACGGAGTCGTCAGAGGCCGCCCTCGTCAATACACCGGTGTAGTTTGGCCTCGAGTCCCTTGTGTTGGTTTGAATACTAAAAGTTTTAAAGAAAGCGCCTGAAGGAGGCGAGTGAGGTCACCTGACCACCTGGAGGCCCCTCAGGGCTTTGCTAGCCGCTACTAGCATAACTAAGATGATACTTTGGTGTTGCATACTCTTAATGTTTTAACCTTTTTCGTAACAGTGTGAAAAATCCTCCCGCTCCCATTTTAAGTCCCAGCATGCCCCATTCAGACAATCTTTTGGCTTAAAATACGTAATATTTTCTCATTTTTTAACTGAACGACAGAGTTTTTTGACTGAAACTCCTTCCTAACAAACTCCTTCCTACTTTGTTTTAGTGTGATTTTAGTTGCAGGTTCTGATTCTTTAGGTCCTAATCTTTCCATAAAGGTGTCTTATTGACGCTCCAGGAGGCTTTTTTTGGGAATCTGGCTCATATCATGCTGGATGTTAATAGTTATGATCAAAATGTCTTTTAAAAGTGACTTTCTTTGCAGATATACATTTTTTCACAAGACTTTGCTGAACAAATACATACAATAAACACAAGTATTGGAATTAATTTGGTTCCTACAACGACTCAAACGGGAAAGAGGTCTGGAGACAAAAGGTTCTACATTTTCCACTGGGAGTGAACACATGACTGTCTCACCCCGCTGTGGATGAACTTCTCCCCCAACAGGCTGCTCATCACGTTGGAGCTGAAGTCCACGATGTTCTGGATCTGCCTGAAGGCCTGCTCCACCGTCTGCAGGACAAACACAGCGAGTTACGACACGCTCTGAAACTCGACAGACTTGAATAATGTTGACACTGACAAAGAAGTTATTGGAGTCATTTGTCTTCCGTTGAAGGCAGAACCACTTGATAAGTGCTTCTTGTCAACAACATCTACTTGTCAGATCAACACGAAAGAAGATTTTTTTTTTAAAAAGAGCGCTTAGAACTTTTAAAGATCCCTAATCACGTTTGGTTTTTCCGCCGATTGCAGATCCATATTGTTGTTTGAATACAGCAGCTGGTATTTTAATTTATACTAGAAGCACTGACGTCAGTGTAAACCATCAAAGACTAGAAAGGAAATCCTTTTACTTTGTTATAATAATTCATAATGGGGGTTTTCATCTCATAAAAAACACAATTGAAACAAAAAGGACATAAAAGATTGTATTTTTATGGATTAAAACGCTGTCAGAAGTATTAATGATGTATTATAATCAGCTTGGAGCTTAATGTGAACAGCATAATAATTACTCTCATATCTATTGATGTTGTGAAAACAATATTATTTTTACTGAATATTGACGGATAAACGATAATCAGCAACACTTTATTTCACACTGGTGTTAACTCATGTAAACCTTTACTGCATCAGAATGTTAATAATTACTTTATTACTCTGCTATTATCCCCGGTGTTCAGAGTAAACCAGCTTCTTGTGGTTTGACATTTGGATCAGGGACTTGACCTTCAAGCCTTTAATCTGACCAGGATGCGACATCCACTGAAAGTTAACCACGCTGTGGCTGCACCGCAGCGTTGTGCCATCACACTAACTTCATACTGGAGCCGTAGTACCAGGTACGATCCACCAGGTGAGATCCACCAGGTGAGATCCACCAGGTACGATCTACCAGGTGAGATCCACCAGGTGAGATCCACCAGGTGAGATCCACCAGGTACGATCTACCAGGTGAGATCCACCAGGTGAGATCCACCAGGTATGAGCTCATCAGTCAGGAGCTGCTGGGAGTTCAAATCTCATTTAACAGCTCGCTCATTTTTTTGATTTTATTCATCTTGCACATTGTGTTAACTCACACTACACAGACAGTTGTGCGCCTGGACCTGCCTGACTTGGTCCATTGACAATTCCAATAAAGTTTTATTTAAGATTTTATTTGCTTTGTAGAAGGAAAAAAAAATGAAGCTGCAGATGAGTGGAAGAGGATTATTTATTTATTGTTTAAACGAGAGCTGGAGGTAAGTTTGTGAGGTTCAGCCACATCTAAAAAAAACACTCCAAATAATAATTAAAACAAGGTCATTCCAGTTCATAAGGGATGTTTTCAGAGCATCGACCCCCTCGAACTGAACATGATAATCTGCTGTGAATTAAGCCCCACAAGGAAGTGTGTGTGGGAAAACCATTTTGAGATTAAAATGATTTAAACTGTCAGAAGAAGTTCACACTGTTAAACAAATCAAATGTAATTAACGAGCACAGACTGACTAGAAGATTCACACGGCTTTCAATGTGATCATCAGAATGATTTCACTGCCCAGAGAGACACGCACACGCACACACTCATATTCACCTGAGGTGGGTTTTCAGAGTCCTCGGCCGGATACTTGAGCAGGCGCAGAACTCTGGAAAGCTGCAGGAACACAAGAGAAGCCCAGTTGCATCAATGCAGCCTCATTTAAAACACAGCTGGGGTCACACACGGACACACACACACACACACACACACACACACACACCAGGATCCCCAGAGATTCACAAAAAAAGTTATTGAATAAAAGTCTATATAAGTGACTCTACTCCTCTCTTGATGTATTCCCTCAGTAAACATTGTAAACATGAGTTTGAGTCTCAATCTTTAGTTTCAAGTCTTCTTCAACACAACATGATGTTTATTTAGTCAATTATGGTTTATTTATTTTTTTAAAGGCAACGGTAAAGCAGCGGTTGCTTTAGGGCGGGGCTGCCTTGTGTGCGACAGGTCATTACTACGCTGTCGTTTGATCTGGCAGTTGTAAATGTTGTCGCTTAATTGTAGCCTTCTGGTCGCCTACAAATGTCTCATTCGGCGTTTGGATGTACTTCGCTCCACCTTCTAATCACTTCTGGTTAGATAAAGTCAAGACGGTGACAGATAAAAGTCCAAACTTCTCAAAGACGGTCGATGGTTTGAATGAGCGTCTCTCTGAATGTCAAGAGAGCTTAAACACAATACAATGCAAGATTAACAGTAGCAACGCCTCACACACACTCAGATGCTGACAGGCGTAAAGAACATAGACACGGGAATATGATGACGGGATACTTTAGTCGTGAGTACCACATACTCTCCCACATTTCACTACAAAGACTTGAATGTTTCAAGGAAGTCGAGAAATTTGAGAACAAAACACATTTCTCCACTTTGACCATATTCTCTCCCACATTGCAGTCAGAATCAGGTTCTGCAGGAAACCGACAATGTGGTCACGTGCACCGCCTTAACCTGGTCACAGCGATAGTCTGTAATAAAAATGTATTAATGCCATAATTATGCAGATGCTGCACGGAGAGTTTTCCCCTTTCAGCTCAAATTTGTCTAAATTGTAAAGTCAAATGTTCGATGGTGGAAGCCAAAAAAAACCCTCAAGATTATAATAAGAAAAACTAAAAAAAATAAGTGCAAGAGAAATGGAGTTATGTACACAATTATCACTGGTTGTGTGAACGATGTCTCTGTAATTACGTCATTGTTCATCTCTCACCGCCGGCTATACACCTTCACATTCCCCTCTCATGTAATCACACCTGTTGAATGAAAGGTGGAGTTCAATTTTGGGCAATACCGATGATACATGACGTTATTTAGCTAAGATCATGTTGTAATCTCTTGTTGTATTCATACCAGCGTGGTTACAAAACGGATGTGCAGGACTGATTACGGAAATATTTGAAATGTCAAGTATTTAATATGCTGGAATAGCCAAACCCAGATTATCCCGTTTATTTTAACCACAACATCTTCGCCATTGAATTACCAGACAATGTCATCCATATTGTCTTCAACCCATTATATCCATTCATATATTTATATCTCCTCGTCTCCTATTAGACTTTTTGGATCGCAGAATTCACCGTTTGAAACAAATATTCTTTTCTTTTTTTTTTAATAAATTAGGTTGCAAACTTCCAACTTTTAAAGTTTCAAGCAACATCTTTCACAAATTGAGGAATTGTAAACAGCAAAGATGACATCTGAGAATAAACAAACTCTCAAACAAACTATGTTTTAGCTGCAAAATCATAAACCAAAAAAACAGAAACTATACTAATCTATCTAATTCACACTGTGCTTGTATTTAGGGCTCAAAACGCGTTTCCTACTAACTTCAGTGCAGATCTATCTGTTGCATCAGGTTTCACAAAGTGTCCAGAACTAGTTTCTAATCAAATAAATACTTATTTAAATATGTTTGCATAGATCATCCTGTTTGGGACAAAGTTGTCGTGCTCAGACACCAGTTAACCCTTCGTGGGACAGGATTGTGTTACTCCATGAAGAAGACTATCGGGACTAAAGCTGGTATCATTTCCCTTTCACTCCATTTTAAAGTCAATAACGGCCACATTGGCTCATCTGCCCGAGCCCGAAGAGTAAGTAAAAATGTAAACAAATTTTAAAAAAGCACCCCCACCGTCCCCAAAAAGAAAGCGTGACAGCCCGTGAGCCGGTTACAGAACCGTGACGTCATACTCTCCTCATGGCGTGTAACCGGTTGCTCAACGACAACTTGACCGGACCCGCGGGTCCCGTTGGACAGCGAAGTGCCGATTTCCACCAGCGAGGCTGCTAACGGCGAGATTAGCTCCCCGTTAGGACCTTCAGTTACGTTTTACGACCCATGACGTCACCCGGTCGGTCCCTAACTTTGACTGGTCGTGAATACGGGTGTGATTTCTACCAATTGGTGGTGGTTTCATCCGTTGTTGTCAACTCTGTAACCACCTTTTTTAAAACCTCGTTTTTTAACTCGCAGCTCGTCGGTTGCTAGCCAGCCGGCTAAGCTACACTGGTAGCTACGTAAAGCCCTGACAGTTGACGTAAAAACCCTTCAGTTGAGAACAAATGTTTAAAAGTGTCCCAACGGCCGGTAGAGTTAACGTAAAGTGTGACACGGGCGCGCGGTGTCATCCTTTTCTTTTAAAACTCTGCTTCTGCTTTAGCACGACTTGTGTTGGCTTCGGGGTAGCTTCGCCTCCTCACCTGGACGTGTGAGACCACCAGGCTCTTGTTTCCTTCTCCGTGATACTTCCACTCGTTCTCGTCCATTTTGTCCGGTTCCATCACACAGACGAGGACGAACTTAGTTCCCGTTAACGGCCAGAAAGTGACAGAAAGACGTCACAGTAACATACAAGTACGCCGACTGGTGCTGCTAGCAATAATTCAGAAGTACCACAGGACCGACTGACTACTTCTTCTTCTGCTCCTGCTGCTGCTGGTGGTGGCGGAGGAAGTTACCGAGAAATATACTACTTCCGGTTAGGGCTTCAAAAATAAAAGTCAGAATGTTAGCTTAACGGATGTTTGAGAATTAAGTTTAAGTTATGAGTTTTAAAGCTTACAACAATAACAATAACAAGTTATTTAAGCAAGATCATATAATACAAGTTAAAAAAAATGTGAAGTGAATAATGCGTTACAATTGAAAAAAATACTTCATCATAATATATATTTTTACGTTTACATAATATTATGACTTATGTTCACCTCCACCAAGTTCAGAATTAAAATACCTTAGTCACCACATACATATTGTAATAACACCACTGAATATTTTTGAAATATGTCTAATTGTCTAATTATTTCTTCAGGTGAACAATGGGTTTAGCTTTTATTTTTTAGCCGTTTCCGGTTAAATTCTCGTTATCTCCATCAAGCTTGATTGACTGTTTGAGTGACAGGTTGATGGACCGCTCCCTGTTGTCCACTGACGCCCCGCCCACTACACTGTGATTGGTCGGAGCCGGTCTCGAGTGGATTGGACAAGTGGGATCGGTGGGAGACAAAAACGTAATTTATTTTTGACGGCGAGTCAAATGACATCAGTTGATCCAGAAATGGAAACGTACAGTGGGTCATGTGATTTATGACTAATAGCTTTATTTAAACAAGAATGAGACGAGCACCTCATAGCAACAGGGTCAAATAAATAAGCGTACATTTAGTACTAGAACTAGTAAAAGTTTGAGGTACTTGTACACGCTACTTTATTCTTAAATTCCTCTATAATTTAATGGGAAATATCGCACATTTGCAGCTTTGCTTACTTAAAAGTGAAGGAATACATTAAACATATAAATGATGAGCTTATATAATATGATTCATTGTTTTAGACATAACTTCCCAACAATAGTCCATACCTGCAAACTTGTCATATTTAGGGGAAATTCCCGGGGAGGGGGTCATCTGGCCGGGCAGCGTTTCTGAGATCGGAGTGAGACACGGAGAAAAGTGGATGTCGTGAGTGATCTTCGCAAATAAAACATCTTTGATGTGTCGAGTCTTGGCCAATCAGCGTTGTCTCCAGCGTCTACGTCACTCTCCAACGTTTCATCCCTTTGCTCCAAGTTGAAGTTACCGTCGGCACAACTGGATCACCAATGAACACGAGTTTAGAGGTAAGTCTTGTTTGCTAGGAACAATTTATTATTCTGTTTAACTTACGAAGCTAACTCGCCGTCCAAGTTATGTGTCGTAAATATTTTTGTCATGTTATCCCCATCAAATCTTTACCACCCTGTTTTTTAATCTAAAGCTAGTCAGCTTGATAACAACGTTAACGTCAGCTAGTCAGTTTTAGCTTCAGCTTGATAACAAACGTAACGTTTAACGTTAACAATCATTACCTATAAACGTAACGTAGCGATGAACGTAAATAACGTCATGACGTCACGTTAACGTTCTCTCATTAACGTTAACGTTTGTCATGTCATGACGTCATGACGTTATTTACATTCATCGCAACGTTACGTTACGTTTACATGTAATGATCCTTCCGCAGGAAACCTTGTTACAACTTTTACTTAAACGTTAACGGTCCGGTTCAGTTAACTTTCACTGGATTGAATGCGTATTAATTGCGAATTGAAGATAGGTCACAATTCTAACAGCTGTACAGTAATAGTGGAAGTCCATTAATAAGTTTTACCCATAAAAACTAATCACTTTTGTTTTGTACAGGCGATGGTTTTCGCTCCATCGGTCCAGCAGGGACAAGGCCCAGAGACAGATCAAGCTGCACAGCCACAGAGAGCAGGATGGAGCTGAATGTCAGCCCACAACATCTACCGCTGCAGAGAAGATGAAGCAGGAGGTCGAGGCAGAAAAGACTGCAAGGAAAAGGCACATGGCTAAGAAGCAAAAACAAAAAGAAGTTGGTTCATGAATAACTTCAACCTTATTCTGTATTTAGTGTAAATGTATATTTGTTATTATTATTTTTAGGGACTGAGCACTGACAGTCGTACCGGACGACCTAATTGTTCTTAAAATGTTTATTATTATTTTTAGGGTCTAATTATCGGCAGTGTTCTCTTTGCATCATGTGTGATACTGGGTGAATTAAACAAATCAGTATCATGAATTTGCCGTGAGTCGTGTTTTATTGCCTCGCAACACTCAATTAAATACTCATGTACCTCAAGTCGTCCCAGTGTTTATCTGACAAATACAATCTGACTGTCAGTCCCTCAATATGAACAAATTATCAAAAGTCAATCATCGTTGTATTTTCCCATATCGCCGGCACAAAGAGGGGATACCATATAGTTATTTACAAATCAAAATGTTTTAATATGTATAAAAACAATGAGAAAAAGACGACACGTACACACACAAACTATCAGCATGGGGGCGTTCCTTCTATACAAGATGAATCCTACAGAAAAAAGAGGACGTGATTTCTACCGCGACGACTTTAAAACACCTTGCGATGTCTTTTTTGTCGGCTCCAGTCGGGCGATCCGGGAGGAGGAAGAGTAGGAGGAAGAGGAGGTTCTCCTGTGACCCTGTGCTCTGAGGAAACAGGCAGCACATCCGCCCGGCTGCTCGCCCTCAGTCTGTTCTATGACATCGGGGCCTTTGTGTCTCTTTGTCTTCGGCCCGTTCGGCGGCTCCTTTCACAAACGTACACGGCGGCCATCAGTCCATCCCCCCGATGTCGTGCTGTTTGTACGACTGCGAGACCAAACTCCCTGCGGAGGAACGCGGACACGAGTCAGACGCACAACACAACAGACACGATTTACACAATATTCTCCTTTTGATTAGCTGAGTTTGAATAATGGTCAAATAATTAATAACAGCCGGACACCGGGAGCTAAAATAAATCTTATAACTCAAGATAAATTCAGGAAAATGTACATTTCCATAAAACAGAAGAATGTGATACTCACCACTCGGCTCTTTAACACCGTTTTCACTCACTAATTAACACTCGTCACTTGTCACCGTTAAGCTACATTCAAAATGTGCTTTTAATGTGAAAGGTCTGTGCAGGAAGTGTTTATTGAGAAGTTAAAGAAGAGAAAGTACTAAATAATTTTGTCTTTGGAGTGAAACTTTTAGGAGATTATATCAAAAGGAATCGTTCAACATTTTGAGGAAATGAGACTTTCTGTACTCTGAGACGTTCAGATGGACATCGGTCGTGTGTGTGTTTGTGTGTGTGTGTGTGTGTGTGTGTGTGTGTGTGTGTGTGTGTGTTGGAGGTCGGGGGTGGTTAGCCTAGCTTAGCATAAACATTGTAAGCGGGGGGAAACAGCTAGTCTGGCTCTGTCCACCTGCAGGCATCTGTAAAGCTCACTAATAAACATATTGCATGTTTTTGTTTGTTTACATTCATGACAAACAAACAAACAAACAGCCGCGTGCCGCTTCCTGTTAAGCCTTGTTGCCATAGTTACAATGTTGAACATTGTAAGCGGGGGGAAACAGCTAGTCTGGCTCTGTCCACCTGCAGGCATCTGTAAAGCTCACTAATAAACATATTGCATGTTTTTGTTTGTTTACATTCATGACAAACAAACAAACAAACAGCCGCGTGCCGCTTCCTGTTAAGCCTTGTTGCCATAGTGACGTTGGCAGGTTTGCATCGTCGTGCAGAAACCAAAACACTTGCTCAAGAAAAAAGCCACAAAATGAATTTGCATGTTTCTCCTATTTTGTTCCACATTTTAAAGCTTTTAAGTGTTTTAAAAAAAGACGGTTTCCGCCGATCTAAAAAAAAATTTAAATTTTTTTCTGCAACAGTGTCATGTAAAGAATCCATCCAGTGAGACGACAACTCCCAAAACACACAACACATCGTCTCAAACCTTTCATTTTACGTTTACGTTTCCCCACGAGATTCATATCGATCTTCTTGTCTCACTTTCAGAAAGAAAGCAAATAAAATGTTGAACTATTCCTCGAAGAATTATTTAAATTACGTGCTTTTTTTTTGCAGATTTCTCAAGTGGCTTCACTGATGACATGCGTTATGAGAGGCATGTAAGACGTAATGTTAGAGCAGTAACGTCTCATCTGAGAAATGATCACACAGCTGATTAACACGCATTTGTCCATTTGAGATGCGTTATGATAATATTAATAAAAAACAAACTATTATTCCTTCATACTTGACATATGCTGCACATCTGCATTGTTTACAGAGATGTTGGCCAACAGAACTATTGATGGAAGATCAAAGTAGGATCACATCAACATAAACATCTCTCTATGACACACACACACACACACACAGAAAAGACAGGAGCAGCGCCGCTACACACACACACACACACACACGTTTATGTCACATGACAAGCCCAGGCAGCGAGGTGGGAGTGGGAGCAGGAGGGTCAAAGGCCAAGCAGGAAGTAGACGTAGACTAGCCAGCTAACGAGCCGCACCATCCCACCCTTCAGCCACGGCGACGCCCATCTGACAACTACGGGCCGCTCAGAGGTCAGCAGAGGTCAGGCAGTCGTAAAGCCACAGTCTGGAGGGTGAAAGCGTCGCTCCAGTGCAATCAGATTGCGTGTGATTGAGACGCTGGGGAAGCCGCCTGCAGAGGTTTTCTCTGCACAGAGTTTACACTCACTGCAAAATAATGTTTAGCCAAAACGCAGAACCGTTGAGCTATAATTTGATCATTAAAAAGGAACTCAAAGAAACATCTGCAGTCAAAAAAGGTTCGCCTGGTTTTGAAAATCGCTGCAATTAAACAACTTCAAGGATGGAATTCAGCTTCCGACCGTGCGGGCGTGTTGTGCGTCTCTACACATCTGAGGCGGCGTCTTTGTTTTCAGTACACACACACACACACACACACACACACACACACACACACACACACACACACACACACACACACACACACACACACACACACACACACACACACACACACACACACACACACACACACACGATGTCTGCAGGGCGTTTACTTCCAAGAAGAAGGAGGGGAACAAAATAGTGGAAAGCATAACATCTTGTAGATCGTAAGATAGAGAACAAACGTATTCATAATGTTTAATAAGATATTTTAAACTATGAGAACGTAATATCTCATACAAACTAGCCCATGAATATCTTGTATAATGTGTAATATCTTTGGGCCATATCAGTGATCCTCATCAGCGTATCGTGCGCTTCAGCATTTCCTGGTTACGCGGCGACTTTTCTCTCGTGAACGATGTTCATCGTTGTTGTTGTTGTTGTTTGTTACGGTCTGAACTGATAACAGGACGAGGCCTCTGATGCACGGTGGAGATTGTGTGTTCCTGCCTGCAGACTGTGGCTTTACATTGTGCGGGTTCAGTCAGTGAGCTGTGTGTGTGTGTGGGGGGGGATGGTGGCGGGGTGAGGGTGAGGGAGGGTGAGGCTTGGGTGGAAGCAGTACAGGGAGACAGGCCGCGCTGGCGAGGTGTCAGTCAAACTGAGCAGAGCTCCCAGACCGAGCAGCAGCAGCAGGGCCGGTGGCGTGCTTACCTGTGGCCAGGCCCCCCTCTGCCCTGCCCTTCATCCCTCCTCCTCCTCCTCCTCCTCCTCCTCCTGGGTTGCCCAGGGCCTCCACGGGGAAGGAGGGCCGTTCGCCCCTGTAGGGCTTGGGCCTGAAGGGGAAGTCTTTGTCTTTACCTTTGGAGCCTTTGGGCCGGCCTGCCGTCTTCTTCTTGGACTTGCCGTCCCCCTTCACGCCCAGCAGGGGGTGCACCTCTGGGGAGCAGGACAGAGGACAAATTAGGATTCAACTTATTACACATTTCACTGCTAAATAGCAGCACGAAGACACGATGTGTTTTTACATGCAACTGTGAATTATGGATTTATTTTTAACCAAACCCGTCAGTGAATGTTGGAACGGTGAAAAGAACAAAAAGTTTTATTTAGTTTCTGTCATGAAATGTGAGATGTTTAATAGAACAAAAAGGTTTGTTTTTTTCATTCATCAGACAATAAAAAAGCTAATAATTTGTGGAACAAAGTGAAGTCAACAAGGGGGCGTGGCCTCTTTGAGCATATTGCCTAAACTTAACTTCCACTAACTAGTTCTAGACTCTGATGCTGAACTAGTAGAGTCGTCTCGTACGCGCCACTCTGCTGCTACGAGGTTTCTTTTCAACACTAAAACAGTTTTAGAGTTTATTTTCTGTAATAATCCAGACTTTTTCGACCCCTGCCTGCAGCACTCTGCATCTCCCTGACTCACCGTCGCTCGGCACCCCCTGCAGCTCGATGGTGGTGGTGCGAGCCTTCTTCTTGGTCGGGCCTCCTTCGGACGACGGCTGCCGCTGCTTCTTGTCGCCGCCGGTCAGCGCATCCTCCGGGGCGGCGGGCTGGACCGAGGCGTCCGGCGGGGGTCCGAAGGGGTTTTCCTCCGGATCCTCCACCTCGGGCGCGATGGGCAGGTACAGCAGGGCCTTGTAGTCCTCCAGCTCCTCGTCGCTGCAGGACACAAACACACAGACTGTAGAGGAACAGTAAACACTCGAGCACGGTCGGCAGCAGGCTTTAGTCGTTAGCGCGGACTGAAGCGGTGCTGAGGATTCTGGGTTTCAGGGAACTTTGTGTGCGCCGATGTCGTCGGCTGAACCGTTTATTCACCTGCTGCAAAACGCAACGATGGGGTCAACGGTGGTGACGTCCACCTCCTCGTCCTCTGCAGCATCTGCACCTGTAACGGGACACAAGTTGACCCGTTGAAAACTGTGAAAAACCTTTCTCCTTGTGTTTGGGTCGTCGTAGGAACCCCAAATGTATTCCAATACTTGTGTTTATTGTGTGTATTTGTTCAGCAAAGTCTTAAGGAAAAAAAATGTATATCTGCAAAAAAATCCTTTTTAAAAGATATTTTGATGTAACTATGAACATCCAGCATGATATGAGCCAGATTCCCCAAAAAAGCCTCCTGGAGCGTCAATAAGACACCTTTATGGAAAGATTTGGACCTAAAGAATCAGAATCTGCAACAACAATCACAATAAAACAAAGTCTTGGCCTGTGAGGAAGGAGTTTCAGACAAGAAACTGTGTCGTTTGGTTTAAAAATTAGAAAAATTACGTACTTTATGTCAAAAGATTGTCTGAATGGGGCATGCTGGGTCTTAAAATTCCAAGAGGGTAATGTCAGAGAGAGGGTGTGTGTGTGTGTGTGTGTGTGTGTGTGTGTGTGTGTGTGTGTGTGTGTGTGTGTGTGTGTGTGTGTGTAACATGCAGAATAATTGAGTGGCCGCTTCCAGGAAGAGGCTGTACCAGAAATTAATGGACCCTACTGTTTTAGATAAACAGGAAATACATCAAGGAAACAACATGTATCTCGCGGAGACGTTTCTGGAGGCGTCCACACGTTGATTTAATGTTTCACGCTGTGAGTAACGCTTCACATTCCTCAGTGCATTGCATTGTGGGACATCAACAGCAAACTGAAAACGCTCTAGTTTTATTATGGATAACTCCGAAAAGAGAAACATCATGAAGTATTTAAGTGGATTGTACATAGAAATACTGCTCGGCATGCGATGCAGACGTTGCTTGAAAGTATTTAAATTTCTTTCCCTTTCCACCATCATCGTGTCCTGTAACTTGCGTGCGGTTCTTACCTGTCTGCTCGGGTTCACTCTTGTCTTCGTCCTCGATGTCGAACTCGGACTCTCGCTCCTCGTACTCCACGTTCTCATCCAGCTCTTTGAAGTCCGGAGCGAACGCGCTCCAGTTTTCCTGCAGGCAAACAAATCAGTCGCAGGTCGATCACACAGTTCCACGTTGTATTCAGAGTATCATCCCTGTGTGAAACGGTTCATTCATGTACAACCGGCTTCTGTTGTCACGGTCTACACACCACTTGGTTCTGAGCCCAGATGGACACCACTCCGCTGGAGATGGAGGCGATGATCGGACGGACAGGATGCCACTGGAGAGAGGTCAAAGGTGAGAGGAGTAAAAATACATCGACCCTAATGAAGCACCGTCAACATTTGACATCCTTACAGCGACATCCAGCAGCAGCTCTCCTCTGGTCCCGTGGAGGATCTTCACCAGGTTGCCGATGCTCTTCTCCCAGATGTAGAGGGCGTGCTGCCTGGCGGAGCCGGCCACGATGTACTCGCCGTCGCCGGAGAAACAGCAGCGCTTCCACGGAGTCCTGAACACAGAAAACACAGGAAGAGGACATGAACCAAACGGAGATCAGAGGGGGAAGATGCACAGGATGCAATACAAGAGCTTGACAACGTTTTCGTCCAAGATGGCGATGGTGAAATCGCTGCAGTTCAGCCCCACATGTCAGCGTACCTGTTGACCAGGTCCTGTAGCTTCTGCATGGGTTCGGGCTCGCCGTCTCGGCCGCAGGTTAGTATCTCCCTGCCGTCGTACACCCTGATGATCCGATCCGCTGTGTTTATGAGGAAGCAACTGCGGAGAAAACGGGACAGTCAAACAAAAAATGAGCACAGCAGGAGCTTTTCAAGTGATCGCCGTCTTCTGTGGATCGTGTGATGGTCAATGTGTCGTGTGCTCCAGGTCTTCATCCATCATACAGGTCGAGAAACCCAAAGACTTCCTGTTGCCTCTCACCTGCCCTTGCGTGCAAATTCAATTGATTTGATGGCGGTGGTGTTGCTGGTGCCAGTTGTCACCCTGAAGGAAGCCACCAGGTCCTGAGTGTTTGTGTTCAACACCAGAATCTACAAACAACAGACCGAGTGACAAGATGGTGAAGGGACACAGCAGTGGAGCGGAGACATTCAGATGTACCTGTCCCGTCTTGAAATACAGTCCCGTGATTGAAACTTGCACCTGTGAACAAAGCACTGCCCTACCTTTCCTTTGGCGTTGCCAGTGTAGATGAACTCCCCCCGCCTGTCAAAGGCCGCCACCACGTTCAGGTCCGAGTCGTCGTCGACGGGCAGGACGACGTGTTTGGAGTCCGACAGCGTGAGCAGGACCGGGGCCGACTTCATGGGACACACCAGCACCTTGTCCCTGGACCACACACAGCATATGTTGTTTGTACGACATAGCAAAAGTGTACTAACTTAACTTGAGGGAAATGGAACCGTCCGTCGGCTCGCTCACATGTCTCTCGGGTGGCACTGCAGCTTCAGGATCGGTGACGGGAAGCGGAACCTCTGGTCACAGTCCCCCGTCAGGACGTCCCACTGCGAGACAATGTTGTCTGTGGAGGCACTCACCAGCTTGTGACCGTCACGACTCCAGCTGCGCACACACAAATATATATATATTTATTCATTCATTGAGTCATCACTCAAATGTTATCGGACATGACGAGTGCATGCAGCTGGTGGTCGTGTTTCTCTGTACGCGTGTCTCACCATAAAGAGCAGACCGGGTGGATGTGTGCGCTGATGATTTTGGCGATGCCCCGTGTGAGGAAGTCCCAGATGACGATGCGTCCGTCGTTGCAGCCCACGGCCAGCAGGGTGCCCCAGCGGTTGAAGGTGCAGGTGAGGGCCATACTGATACAGTCCAGAGTGCCATCTGCCTCCTAAAAACACACACACACACACACACACACACACACACACACACACACACAGACACACACACACACACACACACACACACACAGAGTTTGCATCCGTCCAGGAGCTTTAATGTTTCCTCAATCAAAAGATGAAACTCAATGTGTATTAAATGATTTAGATGGAGATGAAGAGCTGGTGGTTTACCTCTGGATAGTTCTGCCCGAAGGATTCTGAGAGAAATATCAAAGACAGAGTGATGAGAAACATTTAACGAGACAAAGCAACATTCATACAGTTGACTCAGAAACATTTCACTAATTCACTTCAACGTGGTACAGATGTTCTGTGTAGAGTACATGGAATAGCACTAGAGTCAATAACTTGTGTATTTTTTTACAGAGATCAATTTTACTCATCTGAGATTAAAGTCAAATATTCATTTCAAACACATGAGGGAAAAAAAGATTTGAGTACGTCCAACACTTTAACTACAAACTTTAAACAATTAAATTGAATATTCACCAGAAAGAAGCAGGAAATTATCCATGAGTAAAGTGTGAGATATCCTGATGTTTAATCCAAAGTCTGAGCCAGTAATTCATAAGAAAGAACTGTGTGGACATTTACAAGAAAAAAAAAACATTTAACTCATTTTTACATAAAATGATTCACCAA
The DNA here is from genome assembly GCF_023055335.1 of Clinocottus analis. NCBI lineage: Eukaryota > Metazoa > Chordata > Actinopteri > Perciformes > Cottidae > Clinocottus > Clinocottus analis. Next base: position 809,814 of record NW_027176065.1, read on the forward strand.
CAAATAGGGCGAAGCAGCAAATTTACAAGATAACTGGGAACATGTCCTTCAGATGACGGTGTGAAGATGTCCTGAGATTTGCAGATTAACGAGAACATTAAAGAATATTTCTCTGTTGATTCTCTTTTCTTTCAATGTTTGAAGATGAAAGACGGGTTCCAGACATTATAGTCTTATTGTATAAATATTTAGGTCTACTTCGAAATAAAACAGGACTTAAACGTGTTAAAACTAGACTATTTTAAAATGTCAACTACACAGAATGTTTAAAGTCCTAATTTACATAACACTATATTTCTGACTCAGATATCAAATCAATCTCACTGCTTTTCCTCCATCCAGATTATTACAAACCAGCTGTAGATAAAAGACAAAACATTTTTAGACATATCAGACCTGGACCAGATTAGCACATAAGACAAATATGAGGCTTTTGATTTCTTTTTAGACTCCATCATCTTTCATCCTTATTTTCCTTAATATAAACAGTTGCTCGTTGTCATGAGCTGTAGTTTTATCACCACTTCAACAGGTGCAATACATAATAATATGATAATAATAATACACACGATGAATAGAAGAAGAAGAAGAAGAAGAAGAAGAAGAAGAAGAAGAAGAAGAAGAAGCAGAAGAAGAAGGAACGTAACGGTCTGTACTTTCTGACATTTAAATAAAATAACAATGACAGACCATGTCAGGAGGCTAACATTAGCCAAACAGCTACGGTTGTTCCCTTGTTTTAACCTACGTTTAAAGTTAAATACAGACTCAGTCGATACAGTAAAAAAAAAAACAAATATAACGTTAAATTAAAAACTAGCAGAGTGAATCCACTAACAAATGCATTTATGTTATTCTATTTGAATCTTTTCGATTGATGGTAACAAGCTAAGCTAACGTCATATGCTAACCATAACACGCACACAATGCTATCTGTAAGATACATATATACATATTTATGCATACACATATCTACAATATGGTTCATTGAAAACAAAGACGTTTAAATAATAATTACCGAGCAGCTCTAGGTTCATTGTTGGACGACTGAAGACTCGTATTTACTTTTTGTTGCGCGCAGCGGAGACTGGCGCCGAGCCTCCAGTGAGGACCCCAAACGAGGCGGCGGCTCATGTGCCTGAACAAAAAATACAAAAATATTTTTCTGGTGGAAACAAACGTACAGATATGATGATAGAAAGCAATTTTACCTGAGTATTGTTCTCGTGCGGGATTTTTTAAGTACTTGTAATATCAATTGAGTACTCGTTTATACTTCTACTCGACTACATGTATCTGTATGCATCAGTGACTAGTTAAGCTTTGTGACATAAAAAATAAATCAACGAATAAATTAGTTATGTTCCATCTAGATTAAAATGTATTTCATGTTTCTTTAATTTAGCATATACACGTTAATTATATCGTTGATATTGATTTATAGTATTTTTTATTGGCTTATTTTTTATCCTGTTCCTCTCTTTTTTATTTTTTTATATGCTTATTTTTTATACTGTTCCTCTAACTGTATACAACGGTATTTAACTACAAGCTGATCTGAAATACTCTTTTGACTCATTCAAGTTTCTATTATTATTATTTAAATCTGAATAGTAAAATAAATGGAGTGCGGTCAAAAGTATATTTAGAAGAAGTATAGAGTAACCAACAATGAAAACATTCAGATAAAGGTGAAGTACATCAAACTTGTACTTAAGTACAGCACCTGAGGAAATGTTCTTTCCAGCATTGGGATGGTCAATAGCACACACACACACACACACACACACACACACCCACACACACACACACACACACACACACTTTATGACGTTATATTTACTGTCTGGCTTATAGATGTTCAGTTTGGCCGTGATATTTGTGAGGTTCAGCTGCCATCTTTTATCTATATTGTGTTATCTATTCTATTCTGAGTGAAGGTAAGTTGCTGCAACATCACTAAGCAGAACTTGACCCTTGATCTTTAAATTTATATTCCTGATCTATATGTGACTCTATACAGGCCTGCGTGGAAATCCATACACACTAAAACAACCGGTTGTAGCGCCCTGGATCCGGTGCTATAGGATCCGGAGCTGGATCCGGATTTGGAGCTGCAGCAACCGAAACACAAGCGACTTCCTGTTTTCACAATAAAAACCCAAAACAAATGAGCTTGAGGTTATGAGAACAGCCACAGTGGCACATCTTTTACTGTGGAATCAAACAGCCGTTAAGAGACAATGATGGAAAAACATATTCATACTTACACTGCTGCCGCGTCGTTTCATGCTTTCAAATAAACCTCTGGATGACGCGCTTCCTAAATCTCATTAAGCGTTTCCATCTATAAAAAATAAAGTCACTCTCATTTTGCCGAAACAAAGATGCTTTTTGTTGTTTCCAAACATTTGACACGGAAGAACACGGTTTCCTCTCGACACCAGAACATTCATTCATAAAAAGAACAAGTGTTGTGTTGATTGTTGTCTGATATCAGACAGAACAGTCAACGTGTTGTTTCAAACCTGGTGGAGTTCAAAGACCTTGTGTGTTTATTAAAATGAAAATAAAAGTTAAATAATAAAAAATTGAGAATTTGTGTAACCGTTTGATGATTTCTGGTAAAAGACTTTGCTGTTGAGTTTTTCAAATGTATTGTTTTGCTGCTTTAAAGTGCCGTAAAGTAAAATGGCATTTAACAAAAGGAAGATATGTTTACAGCGGTTATCTCCAGAAAGCAACTCTCACAAAAACAAATCTAGATTCATAAAAAACTCTGACAGGAAGCACTTTGTAATTTGACGGGTGAACTGTCTCTTTAGATAACATTTTTAATTCATGACTTCAATTGGTACGAAGTATTTTTTCTTTACAGTCTAGCGTTAGTACTTTTCTTCTTCTTCTTCTTCTTCTTCTTCTTCTTCTTCTTCTTCTTCTTCTTCTTATTATTATTATTATTATTATTATTATTATTATTATTATTATTACTGATAATAATAATAATAATAATACAGTTTATTTGTATTGCGCTTTAAAAGCTACTTAAAATGATAAAATCATATATATAAAATAAAAATATATATAAACAAGAGAGATTACACAACAACAACAAAACAAAAACATTCATGACATCAACAGGTTATAAATAGATTTTTCTGAACACCGCTAACCACGCGCAACCACCGAGAAGAGTTTTACTTTGAAGGGGAAGAACGGAAGTCCGGTGCGTCGTTGCGTGCGGCTTGACTGTGTGTATATGTGTGTGTTCGTGCGTGTGTGTGTGTGTGTGTGTGTGTGTGTGTGTGTGACTATTGAAGGCGCCACGTCGGCAGAACCAGCAGGCTGGAAAGAGAGCTGCGTAGCTCAGCCTGAAACCGAGAGAGCAGAAGTTACGAAGCAGCGGATTCATCTGGACTTCAGTTTAGTTTGTAATGCGGTGACAGAAAACCACGAAGAAGAAGAAGAAGAAGAGGAAGAAGACGAAGAAGAAGAGAAGAAGAAGGAGGAGGAGGCATTAATAGTCAGAGCACAGTGTTTGAAAGGCAGAGTTTTGCTTCGGAGGCTGAAACAGAAGCTGTCTCAAGTTTCTCTGCCAGGTGTGTTTGTGGCAGAAGCTCTGGGAACAATGGTGAAGGTAAGAACTAACCAGCAGCCCAGTGCATGTGTGAACATGAGGGAATGTGTGTGTGTGTGTGTGTGTGTGTGTTGTAAGTAACCCCAGCCCGGCCTGTGTGACCGAGCTCTTCAGCTGCAGTGATGATGTGGAACTTGAACGTGGTGTTTTAAATGTTAAAGGTGTGAAACGTGGCCTCTTCCCCTCTGCAGAGTCTCTCTGTCCCGCATGTTATATATATATAAAAACACTCCTCTTTTTTCCTCCCTGTTTCTCTTCAGCATCAGCTTTTAGTTCCCCAGACTCAACAGTGGCAACATTGATCAGATAAACGTGCAGAGCTGGACCTGAGGCCCGTTTTTCTGTGTGTGTGTGTGTGTGTGTGTGTGTGTGTGTGTGTGTGTGTGTGTGTGTGTGTGTGTGTGTCACAAGAAGAAGAAAATAGGGGGTGGGGTGGTGGTTCATATCCTATGATAGTCTCTTTAAGCGTGTGAGCTGTACATTGGTTTCAAGCCCTCGACGTGTCATTTCATCATCACAGTCACAGTTCAAGGCCTCGTATGGCGGCTGATAAAGGTCATAAAGGTCATAAAGATGAAGCCCTGCGGTCATGTGGGCCCACCAGGTGGATCTGAAACTTTTTACTAAACTTTATCCGATAAGTGAGCAGAAAAAAGCTCACTGGTCCGCTGTGAGGTGACTTTAAAAAGTGAAAAAACATTATTTATTTAATAGATCACAGATGTCAAAGGCCATATGGATTTGTCTGGATTTTAATTAAAGGTCTCCCACGGTTTAAACGTCATCTTTACAGCGTTAAAGTATCTCAGATAAATACGTGTTTAAATACAACGCTGAGCCCAAGCCGGTGACACAGGGTGTTTTTTTTGTTGTATCAGTCATGCAGTTGACGTAAATGGATGATCTTGCTGAATGACAGAGTTTTAAATCCCCTTTTTCTGCATATAAAACACCCAGCGTGACGTTTCTGTAGTTTATGTTTCTGACTTGAACACACACAGGAGTTTATTCACACTGTGCATACATTCACTAAAGTGACCTAAAGTAAGTCCTCGTCCTAAGTTCGATGCTTTAGTTTCAGTACAGATTAGTTTGGATGATTCTTGATGCTCAAATTTGATACCGCGGTTAAAAAAAAAGAAGCTGTAAGTCAGTTTTTATTAACGTTACTGCTACGAGCTTCTCACCCAGAACAACATTTAACATCATCAATGTTATGTTATAATTTACATTTGGCCAAAACTCATTTTTACTTAATGGAGTCTCATTACGTTAGCTGTTAGCTCCTTTATTAGCTTCTTTAGTAGCGCTTTAACGCAGCGTAATGTAACTCAATGGAGCCTCCCTACGTTAGCTGTTAGCTCCTTTATTAGCTTCTTTAGTAGCGCTTTAACGCAGCGTAATGTAACTCAATGGAGCCTCCCTATGTTAGCTGTTAGCTCCTTTTATTAGATCTTTTAGCTTAGCACTTTGCTGCACACAGCTAACATCCGCTAGACATCAACGTATTGTTTTCTTTAGCCAGAGTGATGCTTTTTTTTTCATCATTTACGAATGTGTTTCTTTATTTTTAACAAAACACACATTAGTACATGGCATTTGTAAAACGTTATATAAAGAGAAAAATATAAAGTGCACGAGTTCAGCTCTGAAAACACTGAATCCTACATTTCCCATAATGCAGCTGGACAGCATCTTTCATGAGACCCTTCCTGCCAATAAACACCCAACGTCTTCCAAACTCCACACCTCCAAGTTTGTAAAACAGGCTTTATTAGAAATGAGCTTAAGGTGACATCACCAAGTTATTTAACAGACTTAATGAAGCTCCTTTTTTTATGAAAATGCAGTCTTGAATGTAAAAAGTTGTGAGCTTTCTGATCAAACAAGAATATGAAGACGATACTTGATGCCAGATTCACATATTTAAACATTTACTGGACGTATTAAAAAAGCAGAGGAATGCTGATTCATGCTTAAGAAACTGTCCCTGTGTTTTCCAGAATGTGAACAGCGTGACCGTGGAGCCCCAGCCGGGGACCAGCATGGCCCCGGACGAGGCCGAGCCCGCCGACGCCGGCACCGAACCCACAGAGGGTAAGCGAGCGGCGAGCTCCCGAAGGGGGCGGGGCTTTTAAAAGCGCTGAGACCTCAGCCGGGGGAACATGGTGCAACCCGCGCTGGCGTGTTGCCTGCTGCTAATTTCAGAAAGCGTTGGGGAGTTCGTCTGTTTGTGTAAGAGCTGCTATTTGCGGCTCCGAGACACTTCGCACCCGTTTAGTCTCCTGCCGCTCGACAGGTAAACACCTGCGCTGTTGTTCTGCGTCCTGGTGGCAGTTTGCCCTCCAGGTGAAGCGTCGGGGTCGTTAAGAAAGAGACGCTATCGCACCAACAACGCCCCAAAATATGAATAAAAAATCAACTGATCCAGGTGGAGATAAACTAACAAATACTTCATGGATTGTAATGAAGTTTTTGTACGTTCGTGGTTCCCAGAGGATGAATCCTAACAGCTGGGTCGTAGCCACACGCATTTTTTATTTATTTATTTATTTTTTTAAGGAAGCCGACGATTGAAGATGCAAAACTGACATCCGACCCTTTAAACTTGATTTTTTTCTCTACTTTTTTTCAGCCCTATAAACCGTGTCTTTTCACTCCCTCTAGAAGAAAAAGTGAAATATTTCAACAGTAAGATCCAGTTAAACTCACATTTATACTTCCCAGACAATTTAATGCTCTATTTTCTTAACTTTTTTAACATCCACCATCAGGTCCAGTATCCAATGTGTCCTTTTACTTTTGTTTATGTCCAAATCGCGGCAGAACTAAATACATTTCCCATCGGCCTCGGCTGTACTTTTGTGGGGTTTTTTTGTGCTATTTAATGAGCAAATATCAGCGAGCTAACAGGCTAAACGAGGACGGTGAGCAGGGAAAACCAAGCAGAATACCTGCTGACCATGTTAGCATGTTGCTAATATGTTAGCTCAAATGCACTGCTGTGCCTCAGTCTGGCGCTTGGAAACAATACCACCTTCGTCCACAGGGGCCGCCAGAATCAACTGAATGAAAAGTTGCTTGTAGTAACTTTAACAGGGTTCGTACGGTCATGGAAAACCTGGAAAGGTCATGGAAATGTGTTTATATTCATGTGTTCATGTCGTTCATTTACGCTGAGTTTGAAATTATTGATATACTTTTAAAAGAAAGACATTCAGAATATAATCAGCTAACGCTCTCGTTCTCATTGTTAGTTTAAATGCTACGTTTTCTCACTTTTTCATCTTTACACCGTGTATGTGTATGAACCTTGTTTAAATAAAAGACAGGAAGTGAACGGCATAGTTTCTATTTATTGGTTAATTTTATTTGGACAATAAAAGCAACAAGAATACATTTATTCTTCAGTACCGTAAAAGTTGGATTACAAGTCACTACTGCTTTTGGTGGGTGTCCCGGCTGTAGCAAGCTAGCACTACTGCTAGCTCCCCGCTGCTGCTACTGCTAGTTCTCCGCTGCTGCTAACTCCCCGTAGCTGCTTCCCCCGCTAGCTCTCCGCTGCTGCTACTGCTATCTCAGAGCTGCTACTGCTAGCTCCCCACTACTGCTGCTGCTACTGCTAGCTCTCCGCTGCTGCTACTGCTAGCTCCCCGCTACTGCTGCTGCTACTGCCTGCGTCCTCTCTGCCCCAGTTGGGTGTCGAGCTTAGGCTGGTCCCGCTACCTTTAGTGGTTGTTGGGGAGCTAGCAGAGAGCTAGCGCTAGCGTCCTACAGCGGGGAGCTAGCGGTGACACCCATCGGAGATAATAGCGTCTTGCAACCCGACTTTTACGGTAAATGTGGTATAAAAAAAAAGAACTTCCGTTGATGCTTCTCGCGTGTTTTGCTTTCTTCTCAGACTCCGGGAAGGACCACGCGGCGGCCGCTCCCGGCATGATGTGGCGAGTGGGCGGCGGCCTCTTCAGCGTCACCAAGGGCGTGGTGGGCGCGGCGGTGGGGGGCGTGGCCTGGGTGGGCGGCAAGAGCCTGGAGATCACCAAGTCGGCCGTGACCACGGTGCCCATGATGGGGGTGGGGCTCGTGAAGGGCGGCGTGGCGGCCGTGACCGGCGGCGTCTCCTCGGTGGGCTCGACGGTCGCCAGCAAAGTCCCGTTCACGGCCAAGAGGAAAGACAAGGCTGAGTGAGGAAGAGGAGGAGGAGGAGGAAGAGGAGAATGATGATGATAATGATGATGATGGTCCAACAAGGAGAGGCCGCCTGCCGACCTCTCGTCTGCCAATCAAAACTCTACAGTGCCTTCTGACGCCTTATTCTCGGTTTTCCAAACCCGCGAGTCTCGTCACCAATCAGAGACCTCCAGACTTTGACCCCTCCCCCCTCCTCTAAACATTCAGAAATACTACGACAACCACGAATCACCAGGATGCCGAGTCACTGGAAAACGCTCCGTAATATCGCTTCGTCGTCTTGACTCGCGGGATATTTTCATAACGTCTGGAAGTGAACATCCGACGGCTCCGAGGGGAGGGGAGGGGGGGGCAGGTCACATGACCCCGCGATGAATACCGTCATCTGTTTACAGACTGAAGCGCTCCGCTTTCTTCTCCGCAGTCTTTAAACCGCATATTTAGTGACATGTTTCAGAATTAAAGTGCTGTTTTAACTTCTTTTTTTCTCCAAGATATTGAAATGTGTTCGACAAACAAGAGTACAGTTGTGTTTTTGAGGGAAAGAGCGACATTCTTCAGTCTACTGACCTACTTTAAACCTTTGGGTGAGCCCCGGGGCGTTCTTCTTCTTCTTCTTCTCCTCCTCCTTCTTCTTCTCCTCCTCCTTCTTCTTCTTCTCCTTCTCTTTACCCAGCAGCCTCGGCGTTGCACGTGGGAACACTTCTCTGAAATGTCTCAGAGACACAATCACAAGTTCTGGGATCAGCTCTTTTTCCACAGATATATTATTATTGTCGAGATAGTTGTTGTGTTTTCAGTTCGTGTGAGACGTCAAAACGCTGCGCTGGACCTTTTTTTTATAAAAAAAAAAGTTAACTTTTTTGTTTTCTGGAGATTTAAAGGAACATTCAGCAGCGTTTGATCCATCGATTGTTGTTTGAGAGGGAAAGTTTCCCGATGTTGTCTGAGCTGCTCGATTCCCTGAGCATCAAGCTGTACCTTCTTTCTTTTTTTTAATCTGAAGGAGACATTTGTGTGAACGTTTATATGCAATATCAGCATTTCAATGCAACATTTTCGCCGTGAATGGGAGCGGTTGCTGACGGGGCGAAACTATGTGAATGTCTTGTTTGTGTTTGTTTCCCCCCAAATATACCAATAAAGTAGTTTTGAAGTTTTAAAGACGTCCGCGTGAAGTTTTTAGACAAGTGGAAGTTCACACAAAGCCATCGCAAATACGATTTTAATGTTTTTTAATCCAGCGTCGTGTACGAGCTTCTCCCCGTCACACCTCGACATAGTTGCTCTTTGTGTGTAAATTACGAGTTTACTTGTAAACTGCAGGTTTGAATACAGTGTTGCTCACCAAAATGCTGAATTGAGGAGATACTTTTACATACTTGTAAATGTGACAAAGGTGCAATATTCTATTTGTGCAATATTTCCACATAACTCTCCTTTCCCCTCTTTTCACAATCCAGGAACAGCACTCAGTAATATTTATTACTGTTATTTTACATTCACCCTCTCCTTTGATTTTAAAACTGGATCTAAAAGTGTCATATTACCACCTTTCTAGTACATATTACCACCTTTATTGTACATATTACTACCTTTCTAGTTCATATTACCACATTTATTGTACATATTACCACCTTTCTAGAACATATTATGACCTTTCTAGTACATATTACCACCTTTTATTGTACATATTGTCACCTCTCTTGTACATAATGTCATCTTTCTGTACATATTACAACCTTATGTACGGTGTTTTTATATTTTACATCTTTTCCTTTCTTATTATAGTGTTTTTATGTCCTAAACTGTCGACTCTGAGCCCTGCTCATTAATTCAGGACACTCTTGAGGCTGTCGGTCTGTGCGCTGCAGATAAAACTGCAGCTGGTGTTTCACCACATTGTGACCAACAGTCATGTGACTGAAAGCTACTTTGTATCAGTTATTGATGCTATTAAAAATCCAGTCTTTTAAAAAACGGGGGAAAGAAAAGCTGACGGTATTCAGATGCTGCGTGTTCGTGTTCGTCTGCTGTGTTTCATCCTGTGAGCGTCTGTTGGCCGCTGATAGCTGATTGCTGGGAGGATGTTGGGTGGGATTCTGTCTTCAGACAATGGGAGAGATGCCAAGTGGTGATTGCCGGTTGCAGCAACTCTCCGGTCAACTTAAGCCCAGTTTTACTAAACAACTGACCGGCAATCGATTATTAAATAATGAGGCTTCAGAATAAAGACGTGTACTAATATCCTGTACTTTCAATCAAGCAATATACTAAACAAATTAAAACACACATGGAGGTAAAAGAGTGATCAACATTATGAGAATCATACATTCATGTGCACATAAAGAGATTAAGAGATTCAAACTATTATGTTTCAGAATGTGAATCATATTTAGTGATTGTAAGTATGTGAACACATGCTAGGATTTTTAATATAAGTTGCTCTCATTGTTGCACACAGAGGTAGGTGGTAAGTGTTGAAGCACAGTGGGATGTTTAAACTGTAAATATATAATGTAAAGTAAAATATGTATTGTCACTTTACAGTGAGAAAGACAATCTTTACTTCTCATGCTTCCTTTAATGGTGCTCGGACAAATATGTAAAAATTATAAAATCACACATGTAAAAAAAAAAAAATTCAAGACAAATTTATAAAATATGACATTAAATAATATAATTAAATATTAATGCACAAGTTTACAGAGATGTAAACGTGCAGTATAACATGTATAAAGTTGAATAAAAGAAACAAAGTTGCCTCGTTTTTAAAATAGCATTATTATAGTACACTGTTTTTGTTTTTGTTTCATTCAGATGGAACAAAATGTCCTCAAGTCAGTTTTTGGGACGTTTTCCAGCTTCAACCAGATCCAGCTGTGCGCGCCACGCGCGGCCGCTAGAGGGCGGTGGCGTCACTCAGCGCTGTGAAGCTGCCGGAGAAGGAGACGACGAAGAAGAAAACCCGGAAGTTGGATGTGTTTTCTCTGTCGGCTCCACATGTATCCTGTACGCGTGTTGTTTAATGTTAGAAAATAAATATTAAAGCTGTGAAACCGCGAAATGAGAAGTGGATAAGTCTTATAGCTCGTTAAAGGTAAGATTTATTTTATACCGGGTGCGTGTTTTGGTAGAAACAGACACGTAAATGTCTTCCAGCTCAAGACTTTGTCAAATCTTCCTTTCGTGGAAACTTTGATTCATTTTCTCAGTAATTCATTTCTGTATTCAACATGGCAACACATGTATTTACTAAAGTAAACAGCAGCCTGGACGCAACGTCAGGCCTAATAATCACAGACTTTGTCGAAATATATTTAACATATAATATCAGAATGTCTGCAGTATAAAATCACAACAAAACAGTGGAAAAAACACATTTATCCACCAATTGTGTCATTCACAATGTCTTATTTTTATTCATGTTGATATTAAGACATTTTAATGTTTTTATTAAAAAGCAAGACATTATTTTTATGATAGTTTTGTATTACATATATGTAACAATCTGATGTTTCCTTCCATTAGTAATAGTTTTGTGTGGTTTGTTGCTGTTCATCAGACTCTGCCAGAAGATGCTGAGTGACGTTGAGGCTGCAGAGCTGCTCAGCTTCTTGACCCCCAACACGCGACCTGATGTCAAAGGTCACACCACCGGGTACATCCTGGGGATGTCTGGAAACGGGTACAGTGATGATGTCATTATATTCACATTACTGATCATTGTTTATATTTAACACAAAAAAAACTTCATCATATGCTATCGGCCCACATCAGATAAATAAACAGAGCTTTAATACCGCCTCAACATTACTGCAGACCTGTTCAACACGTTATTATCACATGTGAAGGTCACAAGGTGCAGCGCTAACACGGATATCAATTAAACAAATACGCTGACTACGTATAATAAACTCCAGTAACTGTAAATGGTTTTTGGGGTTTGTGTTTGTTTGTCTTCAGGGACGGCTGCCGCTTCCTCCGCTCTAAACCAGACCTGCTGGTTGCTCTGTTTGCTCTGACGTCGGACCCCTCTCTTGCTATCGTGAAGGACTGTTACCACATCCTCATCAACCTGTCG